>NW_026652282.1:95579938-95594981 GCF_009828535.3 Hylobates moloch | reverse complement strand
CCACAATGGTTGAACTAGTTGACAGTCCCACCAACAGTGTAAAAGTGTTCCTATTTCTCTATATCCTCTCCAGCACGTGTTGTTTCCTGACTTTTTAATGATGGCCATTCTAACTGGTGTGAGATGGTATCTCACTGTGGTTTTGATTTGCATTTCTCTGATGGCCAGTGATGATGAGCATTTTTGCATGTGTTTTTTGGCTGTATAAATGTCTTCTTTTGAGAAGTGTGTGTTCATGTCCTTCGCCCACTTTTTGATGGGGTTGTTTGTTTTTTTCTTGTAAATTTGTTTGAGTGCATTGTAGATTCTGGATATTAGCCCTCTGTCAGATGAGTAGGTTGTGAAAATTTTCACCCATTCTGTAGGTTGCCTGTTCACTCTGCTGGTAGTTTCTTTTGCTGTGCAGAAGCTCTTTAGTTCAATTAGATCCCATTTGTCAATTTTGGCTTTTGTTGTCATTGCTTTTGGTGTTTTAGACATGAAGTCCTTGCCCATGCCTATGTCCTGAATGGTATTGCCTAGGCTTTCTTCTAGGGTTTTTTATGGTTTTAGGTCTAACATGTAAGTCTTTAATCCATCTTGAATGAATTTTTGTATAAGGTGTAAGGAAGGGATCCAGTTTCAGCTTTCTACATATGGCGAGCCAGTTTTCCCAGCACCATGTATTAAATAGGGAATCCTTTCCCCATTGCTTATTTTTGTCGGGTTTGTCAAAGATCAGATAGTTGTAGATATGCGGCATCATTTCTGAGGGCTCTGTTCTGTTCCATTGGTCTCTGTGGTGATACCAGTACCATGCTGTTTTGGTTACTGTAGCCTTGTAGTATAGTTTGAAGTCAGGTAGCGTGATGCCTCCAGCTTTGTTCTTTTGGCTTAGGATTGACTTGTCGATCCGGGCTCTTTTTTGGTTCCATATGAACTTTAAAGTAGTTTTTTCCAATTCTGTGAAGAAAGTCATTGGTAGCTTGTTGGGGATGGCATTGAATCTATAAATTACCTTGGGCAGTATGGCCATTTTCACGATATTGTTTCTCAGCCCCAAATCTCCTTAAGCTGATTAGCAACTTCAGCAAAGTCTCAGGATACAAAATCAATGTACAAAAATCACAAGGATTCTTGTACACCAATCACAGACAAACAGAGAGCCAGATCATGAGTGAACTCCCATTCACAATTGCTTCAAAGAGAGTAAAATACCTACGAATCCAACTTACAAGGGATGTGAAGGACCTCTTCAAGGAGAACTACAAACCACTGCTTAATGAAATAACAGAGGATACAAACAAATGGAAGAGCATTCCATGCTCATGGGTTGGAAGAATCAATATTGTGAAGACTCTGTCTTAAAAAAAAAAAAGAAAAGAAAGAAAAGTTCCTTGTGGACAAAGGATGGATAAAACAGTCATCCTTTTGCTCACGTGAGACAAATGCATATTTGATCACTTCCTCTGCCCTATTGTTTCACTAAGCCAGACTAAGGCATAAGTGACTATGTCTTTACCCTCCTCTCACATGCAGATTGTGTATTCAGTAAAAGACTAATCAGAGAGTTAAAAAAAAAATGCAACCGTTCGTCTTTATCTCCCTATGACCTGGAAGCCGCCTCGTCTGCATTGAGTTGTTCCACCTTTCTGGACAGAACCAATGTACATCTTACACATATTGATTCATGTCTCATGTATCCCTAAAATCTATAAAATCAAGCTGTGCCCCAGCCACATTGGGCACATGTCATTAGGCTGTGTCATGCGCATGTCCTTCACCTTGGCAAAATAAACTTTCTAAATTGACTGACATCTGTCTCAGATACTTTTGGGTTCACAGTCCCAGTAAAATATTATTTATAAAAACAGAGGGAGGTCAGTAAAAATGATGAAGTTAGAATCTCTGAAAATTTTCTCCTCCGTAAAATCAATGAGAAAACAGATACGACAGAATCAATGTTCTCAGAAAAATGGAGATTCACCAAAAGCTTGCAGCAATCTGAAGAACGGTTTTATTTGAGAGAAAAAAAGGTGAGTCTTAGTATGAACAGTAAGCTTTGTGCCATTTTAACTTGCCCTATTCCCATCTTTCCCTCCTCCACCTCCACAGTAGGCTTGAAAATCGAAGGTCCTCAATCTTGTTGGAAACAGACAGCCTCACATCTAGGAGGCAGAATGGATCTGAAGCCTCTTCAAAGTTCTATCCCATTGTCATTATTTGATCTTTGTGGTGACTGGAAGACTCTACTTGCAAAGCCTTCTTTATTTGACTAGACATGGAGCTTGCACAGTTTGAAAAGCCTTTTTCTTAGGGACATTTGTTCCGAAAAATAAAAAAATAAAAATGAGAGGAAATTGATTAACTTCATGGCTGCCTGAGGTAAACTATCCAAAAACCTTAAAATCTAGGAATTAAGATGACCAAAGAAGCTTTGAGAGCTCAGATGTGTTCCTGAGAATGTAGAAGGCCACATGCCTTTGTAAAGCTGTTTGCATGTCCAAGAAAGATATTACAAGGTCTTAAGCTCTCACTTCTGGCTAAACTTAAGACATTACACCAGCAGGCACTGAGGGATAAAATGGAGTTTTCAATTGCCTGGCTGAGTGTTGAATTTGGGCCCAAACATGCACAAAAAGCCCTTTGACAAGGACTAGGAAAATTGTTGGTGCCATATGACCCCTATACTTAGCAAAAATTTCAGTCGTGACACAGAATAAATAATACAGACTTAATGAATTAGTGTAGAAAAGTAACGGAAGAAACAAATAAAAACTAACAGCAACAGCAAGAGACCCTGTGAAATGGAGAAAATCTGATTACCAAAGTTGCTACATTAGATTATTTGAAAAGTCCTGTTTTCAACAAAAACTTATGAGATGAGCACATATACAGGAAAAGATGGCTCATACACAAAGGAAAAAAGCAGTTAATATAATGTCTCCCTGAGAATGCTCAGACATTGTATGTGCTAGACAAAGACTTCAAATCAATTGTTTTAAGTATATCTAAATAACTTTTAATAAAACATGTTTATAGACCTAATAGAAAATATAAGAATGATGTCCCATCAAATTGAGAATATGAATAAAAAAAAGTTCTGAAAAATAAACCAGTAGAAATTCTTCAGTTGAAAAATATGATAACTGAAATGAAAAATTAACTAAAGTATTTTACCCCAGATTTGAGCAGGCAGAGAAAAGAATAAGCTAGTGGGAAGAAAGGTCAATTGAGCACATTCAATGTAAGGAACAGAATGAAAAAAGAATGAAGAAAAGTGAATAGAGATTACAGAGCTGTGGCACAACATTAGGGACATTTATGTAATGAAAACCCCATAGAGGAGAAAAACTGGGCAGAAAAAAATATGTGAATAAATAATAGTCAAACTCTTTTTAATTTGGATAGAAAACATTAATAAATTTATCAAAGAAGTTCCACAAATCTCAAGTAAGATGAAAAAAAAAGAAATCTACAAAAAGACATCATAGTCAAATGGTCGAATGCCAAAGGCATGGAGAATCTTGAAAACACCAAGTGAGAAGTAACTCATGTTTAAGGAATCCTGAATAAAATTAACAGCTGCTTTCTCATCGGAAGCGATGTGGCCAGAGGCAGTGGGATGACATACTTAAGGTCCTGAGAAAACATCTTTCAACCAAAGGTTCTACAGCCAGCAAAACCATACTTCGAAAAATAAGTGAAAACTTAAGACATTCCTAGAGAAAATAATTCATTGCTAGTAGACCTGCTGTACAAGAAATGCCCAAGGCAGTTTTTCAGGTTGAAAGAAAGTGACACCAGACAGTAATTTCAGGATCAGATGAAAGGACTCTAGACAATAACTTGAATCTGTATGAAATCATTAGGAGTATTGCTAAAGGTAACTATAGGTAAACATAAGAGTCAAAATGTATTCTTGCTTGTTATATTTTTCTTCTTTTATCTCGTATAAAAGACAACCGCATATACCAATAATTAGAAATCCATGTTGATGGATACAGAATTATAAAAATTAATTTTTGTGAGTGTAATAGCACAATGAAAAGCAGTGGGAATAGAGAGGTATAGGATAAAAGTTCTGATATATTGTTAAAATCGGTATTAATTTGACTAGACTATTATGGGTTAAGATGTTCATTGTAATCCCCAGGGCAATTAGTAAAATAACTTTTAAAAACATACTAAAACAAATGACAAGGGAATTAAAATAATGCGATAAAAAAATATCTATTTAACAGGAGACAGCAATGGAAGAATAGAGGGACGAAAAAAGACATAAGACATGAAAAATATCAAAATGGAAGATGTAAACTCTATCAGTAATTATACTAAATGTAAATGAATTCAACACTTCAATCAAAAGCCAGAGGTTGAAAGAGTTAATTTAAAAATATATGATATGCTTTCCATAAGAGACATAATTTGGACTCAAGGTACAAATAAGTTGAATGTAAAAGGAAGAAAAATTATATGCCAAGAAGATAGTAGTCAAAAGAGAGCTGAAATGGCAATACTGGTATCAAACAAAACAGACAATAAAGCAACTAGGCCTAATAGAAACCTGTGGAACACTCTAAAATAGCAAAACGGACATTCTTCTCAAGTCGACATGGAACATTCTTAAGAATAGACCATAAAACAATAGTCAATAAATTTAAAATAATTGAAATCATACAAAGCATATTCTCTGACCAAAATGAAATAAAATTAAAAATAACAAAAGGAAATTTGATAAATTCACAAATATGCGGAAATTTAATGATGCACTCTCATATAACCAATGGGTTAAATTAAAATTACAATAGAAATCGGAAAATATTTTGAGATAAATAAAAACTAAAACTATAGCAGGGTTTTATAACAGTGCTTAGAGGAAAATTTAAAGCTGAAAACAATATTTAAAAAGAAAAACAATGTCTAATCAATAATCTCACTTCCCATCTTACAACACCAGAAAACAAAGAGCTAATTAAACACAAAAGAAGCAGAATGAAGGTAATAATAAATGTTAGAGAGAAGATAAATGTGATACAGAAAAAAAAACCAATGGAGAAAAGAAATGACTCAAAACATGTTTTTTTAAACAGATCAACAAATTTGACAAACCTATAGCTAAGAGTGACCAAGAAAAGAGAGAGAGAAGACTCACATTATTAGAATAAGGAATGAAAGCAGAGATGTTATTTGCAACCTTACAAAAATAGAAAGGATGATAACAAAATACTATGAACAGTTTTATATCTACAAATTGTACAACTTAGATAAAATGAAAAACTTCCTAGAAATGCAAAACTACTGAAACTGAATCAAGAAGAACCTAAATAGAACTATCTCAAGTAAAGAGATTAAATTAGAAATGTAAAAACTTCCTACTAAAGAAAAGCCCAGAACCAGATGGCTTTCCGTGGTTCATTCTACCAAACATTTAAAGAAGTTAACAAAAATAAGCAATTCGGAAAGTACTCTCTATTCAATGAATAGTGCTAGAATAGCTGACTAGCCATATGCAAAAGAATGAAACTGCCCCCCTACCTTTCACTATTTCCAAAAATTAACTCAAGGTGGATTAAAGATTTAAATGTAAGACCTGAAACTATAAGAATTCTAGAAGAAAACCTAAGAAACCCCATTCTGGACATTGGTCTTGGGAAAGAATTGATGACTAAATCCTCAAAAGCAATTGCAACAAACATGAAAATTGACCAATGGAACCTAATTAAGCTAAAGAGCTTCTGCACAGAAAAATAAAGTATAAACTGAGTAAATAAACAACCTATAGAATGGGAGAAAATATTCACAAACTATGCAACCAACAAAAGTCTAATATACAGAATTTTTAACAAACAATTGAACAAGCAAAAAACAACCCCATTAAAAATGAGCAAAATACATGAACAAACACTTCTCAAAAGAAGACACACAAGTGGCCAACAAACACATGAAAAGGGGCTCAACATCACTGATCGTCAGGGAAATGCAAATCAAAACCTCAGTGAGATACCATCTCACACCAGTCAGAATGGCTATTATTAAAGTCAAAAAATAACAGATGCTGGTGAGGCTGCAGAGAATAGGGAACACTTATACACAGTTGGTGGGACTGTAAATTAGTTCAGCCGCTGTGAAAAGCAGTTTGGACGTTTCTCAAAGAACTAACAACAGATCTATTAATAGACCCAGCAATCCTATTACTGGATATTTATCCAAAAGAAAATAAATTATTCTACCAAAAAGACACCTTCACTTGTATGTTCATCACACCAATATTCACAATAGGAAAGACATGGAATCAACCTAGGCACAGATCAAAATTGGATTGGATAAAGAAAACGTGGTAATATACACCATGGGATACTATGCAGTCATAAAAATGAATGAAATCATGTTTTTTTCAGCCACATGGATGCAGTTGGAGGCAATTATCCTAAGGAAATTAACACATGAAAAGAAAATCAAATAATATTGTCATTTATAAGTCGGAGCTGAACAGTGGGTACTCATAGACATAAAGATGGAAACAATAGACACTCGGGGGTACCAGATAGGGGGAGAGGCAGGCAAGGTTCGAAAAACTAACTACTGCGTGCGATGCTCGCTACCTGGGTGACAGCATCATTCATATCCCAAACCTCAGCATCATACAATACATCCATTTCAAACTTGCAAGAGTCTAAAATAAAAGTTGTAATTATTTTTTAAAAATCTATTTCTATTGCAGATGACATAATCTTGTATATAGAAAATCCTAAGGAATCTATAAAACAAAGGATTAGAGCTTATAAATCACTTCCGCAAGATTTAAGGATACAAAATCAATATACCCAAGTCAGTTGAATTTCTGTACACTAGCAATGAAATATCAGAAAATTGGAGTCATTTACAACAGTATGAAAGAGTCAAATATTAAGAATAACTCTAACTAAAAGAAATGCAAGACTTGTACAATGAAAACTGAAAGACATCATTGAAAGAAATTATAGAAAAACTAAATAAATGGTAAACATCTTGTGTTTATGAATAAGAAGGCTTAATATTACTAAGATACCAATAACCCTCAAAGTGATCGTAGATTGAATGCAATTCTTATAAAAATTACAGCTGGCTTTTTGCAGAAGTTGACAAGCTGATTCTAAAAGTCAAAAGAAAATTCAAGTGATCCAGAATACCAAAGATAGCCTTGAAAAGACATAACAAAGTTGAAAAACTCACACTTCCTGATTTCAAAACTTAGTACAAAGTCACAGAAATCAACACTGTGCTACTGGCATAAAGATAGACTCATAGACCAATGGAATAGAGTCTAGAAATGTACATTTATGTTTTTCTACCAGGGCATCAAGAAAATACAATGAATAAAGAATAGTCTTTTTAAAGAACAGAACTGGCAAACAATATCCACATACAAACAAAGGAAGTTGGATACCTCCACCTACCATATACAAAAATTAACTCAAACTAGATTGAAGACCTAAATGTAAAAGCTAAATTTATAAGCTTCTTAGAAGAAAATATAGGTGTAAATGTTTGTGACCTTAGATCAGGCAATGATTTCTTACATATGACACCTAAAAACATACAATCAAAAAATAATAAATTGGATGGTAGTAAAATTAAAAGTGTTTGTGCATCAAAGGACATTCTCAAAGAAGTGAAAAGACAAACTACTGAATTGTAGGAAACATTTGCAAGTTATATGTTTAATAAGGGTCAAATATTCAGAATCTATAAGGAATTCTTAAAAATCAATAATAAAAGCAAATAACTAGCTCAATTAAAATGGTAATATATTTGAATAAACATTTATACAAATAAAATGGTCCATATGTACATGAAAAGATGCTCAACATAATTATAAATTAGGGTAGTGCAAACTAAAATCACAATGAGATATCACTTCATATCCACTAGGATAGCTATAAGCAAAACGATAGAGAATAACAAATGTTAGATCTGTAGGCATTGGAACCCTCACATATTGCCCAGGGTTATATAAAATAGTGCAGTAGTTTTGGAAAATAGTTTGGCAGTTCCTCCTTTGTTAAACTGCCAGTATCACACATAAGGGTTACCTTATGATCCAACAATTCCACTCCTAGGCTCTACCCAAGAGAATTGAAAACATAGGTTCAAGCACAGTTTTGTACATGAAGGTCCATAGCTTTAATTTTCATAACACCAAAAATATAAGCAACCCAAATGTCCATTAACTTATAAATGGATAAAATGTATATACAAGCAATGGAATATTATGCAGCCATATAAAAGAATACAATACTGATGCTACAACATGGATGAACATTAAAAACATTATGCCGAGTGAAAAAAGCCAGTCACAAAAAGTCATTTATTGTGTGCTTTCTTTTTTTTTTTTTTTTTTTTTTTTGAGATGGAGTTTTGCTCTTGTTGCCCACGTTGGAGGGCAATGGTGTGATCTTGGCTGACCGCAACCTCCACCTCCCAGGCTCAAGCGATTCTCCTACGTCAGCCTCCCGGGTAGCTGGGATTACAGGCATGTGCCACCATGCCCAGCTAAATTTGTATTTTTAGTAGAGATGGGGTTTCTCCATGTTGGTCAGGCTGGTCTCGAACTCCCGACCTCAGGTGATCTGCCTGCCTTGTCCTCCCAAAGGGCTGGGATTACAGGTGTGAGCCACCATGCCCGGCGCTTATAATAATTTTTTATATATTCAAAAATGCAGATGTTAAGTAGAGTCATGGAAGATATTAGAATACCCAAATAAAACTTTTAAAGAAGAAAACTACAATATTTGAGACAAAAAATACACTGGGTAGGATTCACAGCAGACTCAAAGCCAGAAAAGAAAATATTAGTGAACTTAAAGACATAGCATATGTCATTTTTATGACATATTCATAATAGGCAAAAAGACAGAAAGTAGATTAATTGTTGCTAGGAGGTAAGGCAAGAGGATAGTGAAGAGTGAGTACTAGTGAACATAGCGTTTCGTTTTGGATGTCATAAAAAGATTCGGGAAATATATAGTGGTGATATTTGCACAACCTTGTGAAAATAGTAAAAACCACTAAATATAACATCTTTCTAAAAGGCTACATTTTATGGCATGTTACTTATATCACAATTAAAAAACAACAACAAAAACTGGCAGGACCTGATTTCATAACTGGCCTTAGTTGGCTGATGCCTGCCCTATAATTTCTTTGACTGGTAGCTCCTCAATACCTGCCCAGATACTTCCAGGAATTGGAGGCAATTCGTTGGTATGGCAGTTATATTTAGTAACAACTCTATTTAGCACTATAGTATACCGATTAATAACTTTTGCTCTCAAAATGGAATATATACATTAGAATCCACTACTTATCTACATAAGGCATTAGGGAAACTGTTCAAACTAAGCTTCTGTTTCCTCATCTTAAAAATGAGGGCAATAATAGTACCTAACATTAGAGTTATTTTGTGAGTATTAGTTTAGATAATATATGAAATGGTTTAGAACAATGCCTGTTTTTGTAGCTAGAACTCAATTACATTGTTAGATGTTAGATGTTGTGTTTGTAATTATTAGTATAATCATGTTCTGCATAATGACATTTCAGTTAATGATGGATTGCATATATTATTGTAATGAAGCTGGAAAATTTTTATCACTTAGTGACATTGTATTGTTGTAAGGTTGTAGCACAATGGATTCCTCCTGTGTGCATGGTGATACTGGTATTAACAAACCTACTGTGCTTCCAGTCATATGAAAGTATAGCACATACAATTACGTATAGCACATAATACTTCATAAGGAAAATAAATGATTATACTACTGGTTTAGGTATTTACTATGCTATACTTCTTGTCATCATTTTAGAGTGTACTCTTTCTACTTATTAAAAAAATTAACTGTAAAACAGCCTCAGGTACAGACTTTCAGGAGTTATTCCAGAAAAAGTCATCGTTACAGGAGATGACAGCTCCATGTGTGATATTGCCCCTGAAGACCTTCCAGTGTGACAAGATGTGGAGGTGAAAGAGAGTGACATTGATGATCCTGATCCCATATAGGCCTAGGCTAATGTGTGTGTGTATCTTAGTTTTTAGCAAAATGTTTAAAAAGTCTTAAAATTTAAAAATTGTATAGAATAAGGATATAAAGAAAATATTTTTGTGCAGCTGTAAAATATAATTGTGTTTTAAGGTTAGAGTTTTTACAAGACAGTCAAAAAGTAAAAAATAAAAAGTTTATAAAGTATAAAAGTTACAGTAAGCTAAGGGCAATTTAGTATTGAAGAAAGAAAAGTTTTGTTATTAATTTAGTGTAACCTAAGTGTATAGTGTTTATAAATTCTACAGTAGAGTACAGTAATGTCCTAGGCCTTCACATTCACTCACCACTCACTCACTGACTCACCCTGAGCAACTTCCAATCCTGATAGCACCATTCACAGTAAGTGCCTTATACAAGTGTACCATTTTTTATCTTTAATACCATATTTTTAGTGTACCTTCTCTGTGTTTAGTTATGTTTAGATGCACAAATACCATTGTGTTACAATGGCCTGCAATATTCAGTACATTAATATAGTGTACATGTTTGTAGTCTATAAGCAACAGGCTGTACTATCTAAGATTGTGTTGAGTGCACTCTATGATGTTCCCACAATGATGATATCTCCTAACAATGCTCCATTTATAAGCAATGCATCCTATATATAGAGAAGACATATGCCTCTCTGTAGCCTCTGTCCGCTTCTGTTCTCAACTCTTACCCTGATTCAGTCTAATCTTTTTTTTAAATTTAAAGGCAAGTGATATTTTTAAGAATTTTTTGAATCAGCTTTACTCAGGTATAATTTGCATACAATAAAATTAAACCAGATAAAATGTGCTCATTAAATACATAAAAGCATACACCCTCAACTACCACTGCAGTAAACGTATAGAACATTTTCATCACTACTAAAAGTTTCCTAATGACACCTTTCAGTCAATGTTTTCCCTACCCTCAGTCTCCATTGAATTTTTTGCATTGTAGTAAAACATGCATAACATTTACCATTTTAAACATTGATAAGTATATAGTTCAGTGGCAATAAGTACATTTACATTGCTGTGCAACCATCACCATCATCTGTATCCAGAAAAATTTCATCTTTCCAAATTTTTGAAACTCTTCCCATTCCCATCTCCCTCTAATCCCTAGCAATCACCATTCTACTTTCTGCCTGTATAAATTTGACTACTGTGAATAGCTCATGTAAGTGGAATCACATAATGTTTGCCCTTTTGCGTCTGGCTTATTTCACTAAACATAATGTCTTCAAGGTTCACCCAGGTTTTTGCATGTGCTGGAATTTCATTCCTTTTTAAGGCTGAATAATATTCTTTTGTACATATGTACTGCATTTTGCTTATTCAGTCATCTGTCAATCAACATTTGTGTTCTTTCCACTTTTTGGCTATTGTGTATGATGATGCTATGAACATTGGTGTACAAATATCTCTTCAAATCCTTTCTTTATTTTGGGTATATACACAAAAATAGAATTGCCAGATCATATGGTAATTCTATGGTTAATATTTTGAGGAACTGCCACACTCCTGACCACAGGCGATCCACCTGCCTCGGCCTCCCAAAGTGCTGGGATTACAGGCATAGGCCACCGCACCTGGCCACTCATTGTGTTTTTTATTTGCGTTTCCCTAATGATAAATGATACCCACTATCTTTTAATGTGTTTACTGGCCATTGTATATCTTCTTTGGGGGAATATCTATTTTAGTTCTTGGTCTGTTTTTTAAATTGCGTTGATCGTTTTTTGTGCTGAGTTGTAGGAGTTCTTGGTATACTCTGGATATTTATCTCTTGTTAGAGACCTGATTTGAAAATATGTTCTCCTATTCTGTGAGTTGCCTTTTCACTCTGTTAATAGTTTCCTTTGATGACAAAAGTTTTAAATTTGATGAAATCCAATTCATCTATTTTCCTTTTGTTGCCTGTGCTTTTGGGGTCTATAACTAAGAAATTGTTGCGGCATTCAATGTCATGGAGCTTTTTGCATATGTTTTCTTCTAAGGCCCTTACATTTTCAGCTCATACATTGATGTCTTTAATCTATTTGAATTAATTTTGTATATGATATAAAGTAAAAGTCCAAATTCATCTTCATGCATGTGGATATGGTTTTCCCAGCATCATTTGTTGAAAAGCTCCTCCTTTCCCCATTCTTACAGGTGAAAAACACTTTTCCCAAAGGTGCAAAACACCTTTTTTGCAAGGTGTTGCAAGGTTCAAAAAAGGCGTTTTGCACCTTGAAGAAAATCTTTTGACCATATATGCAGGGTTTATTTACGAAATATATACTTTATTCCATTAGTCTATGTGTCTGTCTTGATGCCAGCATCACACTTTTGATTACTATGTGGCTTTGTATTAAGTTTTGAAATCAGAAAATCTGAGACCTTCAACTTTGTTCTCCTTTTTCAAGATTGTCTTGAATACTCAGCATCCCTTGAGAGTCCATATGAATTTTAGCATGGATTTTTCTATTTCTGCAAAAAATGTCATCAGAAATTTGAATTTGATAGGAATTGTACTGAAGCTGTTGATCACTTTGGGTAGTATTGACATCATAACAATAGGAATTGTATTCTAATCCATAAACATGAGAGATCTCTGTATTTCTCTCTTTCCTTCAGCAGAATTTTATAGTTTTCAGTGTACAAGTCTTTTACCTCTTAGTTGTTTATTCCAAAGCATTTTTGTTTTTGATGCTCTTATAACTGGGATTGTTTGCTTGATTTCCTTTGTAGAATGTCAATTATCGATGTACAGAAAGAGATCTGATTTTCGCACATTGATTTTGTGTCCTGCAATCAGTCTTTCAGGCCACCCCCAGACAGGTTAGAACAATGAGAAAATGTCTGCTCTGCTCCCTCCATTTTGAGGGAAGGAATTGGGAACTGGGTTGTTGCTTTTTCACTGCTGCATTATGCCACGTTGGGAAATGGGTGAGGCAAAAGTTAGTAAAATCTTCACATTTCCTAATGTTTTGAATGTGGCTTTTTCTTGATTAGGCATTCATTTGGCCACTATAGACCTTTGACTATTTTCAGAGCTCCGAAAAAAATTATTTTAGCCAGTATCTCTCTATCTATGTATCTATGTATCTGTCTGTCTATCTATCTATCGGCCTATCTGTCTGTCCGTCTATTTATCTATCTATCTGCCTGTCTGTCCGTCTGTCTGTCTGTCTGTCTGTCTGTCTGTCTGTCTGTCTATCTATCTATCTATCTATCTATCTATCTATCTATCTATCTATCTACCTAACTACTTGCCTGTGGGGGAACAAGTGCATGGAGTTTCCTTTTATGCCATGTTTCTGACGTCACTCCAAATTCCAAAGCAGTGATTTTGAAAACTATTTTGTCACCTTCTATTTCCTAGATTAAATATCACCACTTTCTTCAATTATTCTCTAAAATTTGGCAACATCCATATAGTTCCCTGTGATTCCTCATACATGAATAGTAAAGTTTGGTGATTCCATTGACAGACTTCTTCAGGGCAGGTCGATCCACTTTGCCACCTTATACACCCATGTGTTTTTTCAGTTATTTTAAATAATATTTTTAATGCTCTGCAATTATGACATATGTTGAAAGAACGCAACTTAAGAATGAGATTTTCTGCTTTTTCTTGTCACTTATCAAAATTCTACCATCTCTTTAAGACTTTAGTTCACTTTGACCATTACCTGCCTACACATTCTTCTCATACTTACCTTGGACACAATCACAAAACTTTATAATTCTAGGTTCAACAAAAAGCTTAATTTTCAGTTTCACTGACTGCTTTGGGTACTTTCCTCTTTTTCTTCTCTACATTATTATTCATATTATCATCGACATAATTGTATTTATGAGAACATTCAGCACTCTTTAATCATTACCTTGTATTCTAGAATTTCATATAATGGGATCAAGTATACCTTTCTGCTTAACCCCTTGATCTCTCTCTCTCTCTGAAGTTCAGAGACATATAGCAATATCCAAATAGTTCAATTGCAGGTGGAACTACAAATATCTCAAAATGAAGTTTACTTTATGAAACAAGTGAGTTGGGGTGGAGCCAAGATGGCCGAATAGGAACAGCTCCAGACTCCAGCTCCCAGCCCGAGTGACACAGAAGACGGATGATTTCTGCTTGAGGTACTGGTTTCATCTCACGAGGGAGTGCCAAACAGTGGATGCAGGACAGTTGGTGCAGCGCACTGTGCGTGAGCCCAAGCAGGGCGAGGCATTGCCTCACTCGGGAAGTGCAAGGGGTCAGGGAGTTCCCTCTCCTAGTCAAAGAAAGGGGTAACAGACGGCACCTGGAATTTCGGGTCAGTCCCACCCTAATACTGTGCTTTTCCAACGGGCCTGGAAAACGGCACACTAGGAGACTGTGTCCCACACCAGGCTCGGAGGGTCCTATGCCCACAGAGTCTCGCTGATTGCTACCCCAGCAGTCTGAGATCAAGCTGCAAGGTGGCAGTGAGGCTGGGGGAGGGGCGCCCGCCATTTCCCAGGCTCCCTTAGGTAAACAAAGCAGCCAGGAAGCTCAAACTGGGTGGAGCCCACCACAGCTCAAGGAGGCCTGCCTGCCTCTGTAGGCTCCACCTCTGGGGGCAGGGCACAGACAAACAAAAACTCAGCAGGAACCTCCACAGACTTAAGTGTCCCTGTCTGACAGCTTTGAAGAGAGTAGTGTTTCTCCCAGCACACAGCTGGAGATCTGAGAACAGACAGACTGCCTCCTAAAGTGGGTCCCTCACCCCTGAGCAGCCTAACTGGGAGGCACCCCCCACAGTAGGGACAGACTGACACCTCACTTGGCCGGGTACTCCTCTGAGACAAAACTTCCAGAGGAACTATCAGACAGCTGAATTTGTGGTCTCACGAAAATCCGCTGTTCTGCATCCACCACTGCTGACACCCAGCCAAACAGGGTCTGGAGTGGACCTCTAGCAAACTCCAACAGACCTGCAGCTGAGGGTCCTGTCTGGTAGAAGGAAAACTAACGAACAGAAAGGACATCCACAC
>NW_026652282.1:95560715-95575042 GCF_009828535.3 Hylobates moloch | reverse complement strand
ATGACGAGTTAATGGGTGCAGCAAATCAACATGGCACGTGGATACATATGTAACAAACCTGCACATTGTGCACCTGTACCCTACAACCTAAATTATAATAAAACAAAACAAAACAAAAAAAACAAATGAGTCAGAAAAATTTAAGGAGCAGCCGTCTCCTTGCAGCTAATTAAAAAATAGCAACCATTCTTCTATCTAAACGAGTCTGTGTCTTAGAAGCATGGAGTTACTGACTTGTATTACATGCCTGCATGTTTTTCATTCTCTTGAAAAAAATATTGTTTACATTCTGTATTAATTTGCTAGGGCCGCTGTAACAAAGTGCCACAAACTGAGTGACTAGAAACAACAGAAATCTATCTTGTCACTGTTCTGGAGGCTGAAAGTCTGAAATCAAGGTGTCAACAGGGCCATACTCCCCCTGAGATTCTGGGCAGAAAATGCTTCCTTGCCTCTTTCCGATTTCTGGTAGTGGCTGGCAGTCCTTAGCATTCCTTGGCTTTTAGCTGCAGGCATTTCAATTTCCGCTTCTGCCATCACATGATGGCCTCACGGTGTGTTTCTATCAGTGTCTCTTCTCTTCTTATAAATACATTAGTCATACTGGATGAAGGCCCCCTGTAATGACCTCTATCTGCAAAGACTATTTCCAAATAAGTTAACATTTACAGGTACCAGGGGCAAGAACTTTAACATATCTTTTTGTGGGACACAATTCAATTCATAACACACTACAAACTTGAGATGCTTTTTGCACTTTTTTAGTGATTAATTCTGAAACACCTCCACCCTCATTTTTCAATTACTTTGATAAGCATCACTGCAGACACTCTCTCCTAACTACATCTTCCAGTCATACATAGAATTGCTGTTGATGATGAGACATTTTAGAAGAACTAAATTCTAATTAACTTTGTCACTGATTAACTTTGCCCGTGTTTTTTAGGGAACAGGTAACGGATCTAAAGATTAATGCAGATCGTCACAGGTGGCAGCAGACTAGGACCCAGATGTTCACAAATCTTTTCACCTCTCAGTGAAATATACTTAGTTTAAAGAAAAATTTGAAGGAAAAATTTAGGAAAGCATTCAATACAATTGACTTCTTACAACTTTTCTCTGTGTTGTTAGCCATCTACTTGTAGAAATAATAAGAAATAGGAATATGGACAAAATCAAGGAATTGAAAGTTCAAAAGAAAATCCTACCTGATTAATCAATTCCTGAACAAACTAAGATTTGTCTTTCATATGAGTCTTAACATTTCCACTCAGCATAACAATAAGTAACTATTTTAGAAATAAAAAACATTGTCATATACACCGTAACGTAGGAAAATCTTTTCTTGGCAATTTTATACATTAACATTAAAGCAATTCCTTTAAATTTTGAGAGAGTCTTTCCCCCTAGGAATTGCTTAGAAATGAAAATCTATAATGCAGATCTCGACTTCTTTGTGACTCAAAATCCCAGACTTAATAAAAAGTGTGTCTCTATATACTCGGGCTATTTTCTTCCTAATAGTAAATGAGACATTTTATTTAACAATTTGTCCCTGGCCAGTGGGAAAGATGGAATTGTTAGACAATCAAGGGAGGGACTTTATGCAAACCATTACTATTTGTCAGTGTATTGAGAATAATCATGAACACTTAGTAGATATTTAGCTAATGTCTTCCTAATCCCTGCATACATTACAGGATCCTGGAGATAATGAGTGTTAGTGCCACATTAAGATCTATGTAGCCTGTTACAAACTAAAATTTTTACAGTTATTTTTATTGTAATTAAAATTGAATAATAAATGTGAAAGAATTTTAAAGTACCTTACAAATGCAAGCTTTTAATATAATTAATGAGTTGACAAATGACATTTTTAAGAAATATGAGCTTTTTTCGGTCATGCATTTCTTCCCTTCTAAGGGCAGTACAGTGTTTCACATTTTTTCATTAAATTCACTTATTCCTCTGGTTCATATTATAAAATAACTTTGAAATGTCTTTCATGTGAAATATATGTGTGGCTGAGAGAGAACAAATCTCTAATAGTGCTCATACTGCATCATAGTTTGAAAATATTTGAGGCATCCATTTTGTACAACTCTATAAAATGTGTACTGTTCAAATGTGAGTTAACATATTTAAAGTAATGATCACTTTAAAATTTGGTGAAATTTAAACAAAAATCTTTCAGTGAAATCTAGGAAATTTGAAAAGAAATGGTGTCATGATAGGAATTAATTTCAGAGAACAATAGAGAAATATGGTTGCCAGTTAAATACTGTTTTTATTGGAAAGAGGGTAGCCTCAAATTCTGGTTATGCATGGAAAACGAAAAAGAACTATGGGTATAAGTGGAGGTTATATAGAACAAAGATAGCAGTGATCTCATGATCTCCCCTCTCCATTCCTTATTCCATGCTCAAAACCTGTGTCAGCTAGATCATTGCAACAGTCTCCTCTCTGGCTTCCCTGCCTCCAGTCTTCCATCTATCCAAACCATTCTCTGTGATGCAAGCAGAATTATACTCCTCTGTTGAAAATCTTTTAATGACAATCCATTTCTTTCAAAATGAATGCCAAGCTTGTTACAATGCCCTTTAAGTTTCATCACACTTATGTTTTTCTCTCTAGCCTCATTTCTCCTCCTCTTTTTGCTCACTGCTGTCACTGTCTAATCCACAAGCTCCAGTAATGCTGAAATAATCAGAATTCCTCAGTGTCATTGTATTTTCTCATTAGCTTTGGCCTCTTTTCACATGCTAAGTCTCTAATAGTCTTTATTTTTTAGAACAGTTTTAGGGTCACAGAAAAATAGAGCAGAAAATACGGAAAGTTCTCATTTTCCCATATACCCCCATTTTCTCACATGTACAGACTCCCCCATTATCAACATGCCCCACCAGAGGTGCACATTTGTTACAATTGATGGATGTGTTTTCGACACACATTATTATCAAAGACCATAATTTATTTCAGTGTTATTTCTTGGTGTTGTACCTTCTATGGATTTGGACATACTCTTACCAGATGATACAGCAGTGATGCTCCTAAATATCTACCTGAAGAAGTTGTGGACACATTCTCAACTTCTTTAGGTAGATATTTAAGAGCATCACTGCTGTATCATCTGGTAAGAGTATGATTAGTTTTGTAAGAAACTCCCAACTACCTTCCAAAGTGGCTATATTATTTTGCATTCCCACCAGAAATGTATGAAAGGTCCTGTTTTTCCACATGTTCACCAGTAGTCAGTGTTGTCAGTGTCATGGATTTTGGCCATTGTAATAGGTATGTCAGGTATCTCATTATTGTTTTAATCTGCATTTCACTTAAGACATACGATGTGGACCATGGCTTCATATACTTTTTTGTCATGTGTGCATCTACTTTATCTACTTTGGTGAGATGTCTGTTAAGGCCTTTGGCTCATTGCTTAATTGAGCTGTTTGTTTTATCATTGTTTTGTTTTAAGAGTATTTTGTATATTTTGGATAACAATACTTTGTCAGGTATCTCTTTTGCAAATATTTTCTCTCAGTCTGCATTTTGTCCCTTGACAGGGTCATTTGCAGAAAAGAATTTTTGAAAATTGAATAAAATCCAGCTTGTCAATTCTTTTTTCATTGATTGTAATGGGTGCCATATCTAAAAAGTCATCTCAAAACCCAAGGTCATGTAGATTTTCTCCTATGTTATTTTCTAGGAGTTTTGTACTTTGTGATTTACATTTAGGTCTGTGATCCATTTTGAGTTCATTTGTTTTTAATTTTTAATTTTTATGGGTACACAGTAGGTGTAAATGTTTATGGGGTATATGAGGTATTTTGATACAGGAATGCAATGCATAATAATTCCATCAGGGTAAATGGAGTATTCATCACTTCAGGAATTTATCCTTTGTGTTGCAAACAACCGAATTATACTTTTTTAGTTATTTTAAAATGTACAGTAAAATTATTATTGACTATAGTCACCCTGTTGTACTATCAAATACTAGATATTATTTATTCTACTTTTTGTACCCATTAACCATCCTCACTTTTCTCCACCCCACCGCCCCCCGGCAACCACCCTTCCCAGCCTCTGGTAACTATCATTCTACTCTCTATCTCCATGAGTATTTTGAGTTAAATTTTTGTGAAGTATTTTGTAATTTTTGTGAAGGGTGTAAGGTCTTTGTCTTGATTCATTTTCTTTCATGTGCATGACCAGTTATTCTGGCACCATTTGCTGAAAACTAATAATCTTTTGAAGACTTCTCAAGGCTGGATTTGGTAACCACTTTATATGATCCCTTAGGACTTATCAGACTTGAAAACTACTAAAAATATTTCACAGATCAGTTAAAAGATTAACTACTCTGTGAATCCTTCCTTGACCTCTCCAGGCAGAATTATGCTCCTTTTGTGCTATGTACATTTCTCAATTGTGGCTATTACATTATTGCATTTTAGTCCTTTGTCTGCCTGTCTCACTGTTTTCTGTTCACACATTATCTCAGAAATGTGACTAATACAAAGTGGATGCTCAAAAAATACTTGTTGAATGGCTAAATCTATCAATAAATCAACCAGTCAGTCCATAACAGTAGGTATTTAAATAATGATAGCCAAGCAAGAGATCTTAATTTAAGGAAGCATACACTACTAAAGCAATTTCAATTGATTCTCAGAATAGCAGAAGAAAACAAAGGAAAAAGTATCGCTTTCATTGGCCATAATTTATAAACAAGAACTGTTATTTATAGTATCATAGCTAAAAATAAATTAACGTTTATGTTGACAGCACAGATTTCTGAGGATATCTAGGTTGAACTAATCGACAATAGATAATTATGGGAATTAATTTTGAAAGGAATTTCATACGCCAAAGTGATTGTTCACCTATAAATATTTAAATACATTGTTTTTAAAATGTGTTATGCAGATATTTATAATTAGTGCCAAGAGAAATTTTAATTATAAAATCTACTGGAATATTAGAGGTAACAGATTTATAGCACTCTACCTCTTCCAGCAATCGTCGAGTAGTTTTTTTGGACCAATTATACTTCTGAGAAACCTAGAAAATCTGGATAACATATAAAACAATATCTATTTGAGTGCAAAGCAACCTACCAACACGGTTTGCGTTTGTGGTGACATGATATCTCAGAGAAGGGAAACCTAGAAGGTGAGGCCAATTTGGCGCCACTGAGTCCCTTAAAGGATTTATGCAGACATAGCCAAATGCAGTGACTGAAGACCGAAAACATAAGAGAGCTGTTTTCAGGATCTCAGATCTACAGGAGAAAAATTGGAGTTTAAAACTTGACAAGATGGAGAAGACTTGGTAAATACTTGAGGCTTTTAGTTAGGACGTGGAAGGGTTATATTCTAAGGGTAAGGGTGAATGAGAAACAGAATAGCCCTCACCAAAACTAAAGGCCAACTTTAAATCAGTTAAAACCTTGATCGGAATACTACAATGTGTCCTTAGCCTAACTGCTTACCAGAAGCAAAATTAAATTATCCCAGAAGCATTACAATATCCAGAGCTTCAAATAATCTCACCTGTTTTTCATATACAATAATCAGCAGTAAATTAAAAAAACATCAGGCATGGAAAAAATCAAAAATTAACTGAAAACCAAGAAAAGTAAACAGAAGATATAAACAAATTCATGTAGGATCTAGCTATTTAGTTTTTAGACATGAACCGTTAAAAATGATTAACAAGTTTAAGAAATTCAGTGATAAGGTGAAGTATTCAGCAGAGGGCTGGTAACTAAAACAACCAAACAGGAAGTCTAGAATCGGAAAATATAATTATTGAAACTAAGAATAGATGGATGAGTTTAATAGCATATTAGAGATGAAGGAAAAAAAAAAAAAGAAAACAGACCGAAGTATGGGTGAGGACTGAGGAGAAACTGTCTGGACTGACGCACTGAGAGAGAAAGGTTCAAGAAACATATGGGACATGGGAAAAATTCTGATATACGTGTAATTGGCATCATGGAAGGGGAGAGAAATCAGAAAATGGGGCAGATACAATAATTGCAGAGAAATGGCTGAAAGTTTTTCAAAACCGGTAGGTAATATCAAGCTTCAGATTGAAGATGTACTACACACCCCAAGTAGGACAAATGCAAAGAAAAATGCACGTAGGGTCCTCATAATAGAACTCATTAAATTGAATTTTTTATTTTAAAAGCACTCAGAGAGAGGAAAAATACATATCACTGTTAAATTTGTGGTTACTTTGCTTCTACAGGCATTTCCCTGAAGACAACACAAGTTGAACTTTTTTTTATATGGGATTCACATCCAGTCCATGGAAAACATTGGATGCATACACCTATATACAGCCAATCTCTGAAGGTGAAGACTATTTCCAAATAGCAGTGTCTTTCTGTTCTACTACTTAAATGCCTGACCCAGTCTTTCACCTTTAGATTTTGCAGTCATGAATCAGTTACCAGCACCTTTGTCCTCAAGATATCCCCCGAAAGCAACACATATTAATCTCCTCTGAAATCTCATTATTTGGTTTAGTGAAATAAGTATACCTCATTGGCATGGAGTTGGAGAGCCAGATAAAGACCAAATCAGTTATTTCCCTGTAGGTTATGGTAAAAATATGTGTGTGAGTGTATACATTTTCATACATACATGTCTGGGTCTTTTCTAAGTGCCATTGGAAGCCTTGACGTGTGCTAAGGACTGATAACATGAGGTTTGCATTTTTTAAAATACCAGTATGTTTGCAGTTTGGTAATAAGAGTAGTTGCAGTAGTAAAAGAGAAACCAGGAATACCGATTAAGAGACTACTGAAGTACTTCAAACTAGAGATTACTGTGGCTTGGACTTGAAAGGTGACAATAAATATAAAAATAAGTAGATAGATTATGAAAATATTTTGATAGTTTCCATTGAGGTGGCCTGGGTTATATTTTTTTCTGCTACTCTGACATATCTGTTGTTTTTTATGTCACTATAGAGGGGAGCGGGGTGGGGAGTGGTAATATTTTTTCCTCTTTTTCCATACTTAAAAGAGGCAATATTTGGGAGCTGGAGCAAGACGACTGAATATAGTCCTTCAGTGATCATTCCCCCTCAGGATGACCAAATAGAGCAACTATTCATGCAAGAAAGCACCTTCATAGCAACCAAAATCGGTGACAACCACAGTACTTGGTTTGACTATATTATCAAGGAAAGAGGCATTGAAGAGGGTAGAAAAGACAGTCTTGCATTGCCTACAGCACCCCTCCCTGAACCCCATGTAGTGTAGCATGAAGAAAGAATCTGTGTGCTTAGGTGAGAAAGACCAAAGTGAGAGTGGACCTTTGGAACTCAGTGCTCTCCTGTCACAGTGGAACACAAAACAGAGAATAATTCTGCTGGCACCCATGAAGGGAGCATTTAGACCAGCCCTGGGCTAGAAATTCCCTGCCCAGCAGGAGGAAACAGTTCTGGCTGGCTTCACCACCAGCTGACTAAAGTG
This sequence comes from Hylobates moloch, assembly GCF_009828535.3. Lineage (NCBI taxonomy): Eukaryota > Metazoa > Chordata > Mammalia > Primates > Hylobatidae > Hylobates > Hylobates moloch. Next base: position 95,567,550 of record NW_026652282.1, on the reverse strand, counting down.
ACCTGGGGCTTGGAATAAATTTGAGTGGCAGTCAGGTTAGAAGGACTGCAGTCCTAGGGCAAGCCCTGATGCTACAACAGTCTTGGAGGCAGTGGACTTGGTGGATGACCCAGTGTGACACCAGCTGTGGCAGGCAAAGGAGTGCCTGCACCGCCCCTCCACCTACTCCAGGCAGTACAGCTCTGAGAGAGACTCCTTCCGCTTGGGGAAAGGAGAAGGAAGAATACAGGTAACTTTGTCTTGCAACCTGGGTACCATAGTAATAGTAATAAAAAGCAGCAGTCGTATTCCTGAAGCTCCAGAGTCCAGATCTTTGCTCCTGGACAGCATTTTCAGACCCACTGTGGCCAGAAAGGAATCCATTGCCTTGATGAGATGCACCCAGTTTCAGAAGAATTTACCATCCACTGACTAAAGTGGTCTTGGACTTTGAATAAACATCAGCAGCAGTCAGGCAGCAGTGGCCTCAGGCCAGTATTGTGCTGGTCTGCAAAGCTTCAGGTGCAACAATGTGGATTGCCAGCTGTGTTGGCCACAGGAGTGTCCATACCAGCGTTTCACCAACTCCACTGCTGAAGTATACCAAACATTTAAAGATGAACTAATAACAATCCAGTTTAAACTATTCCAAAAAATTCAGGCAAAGGAAATGCTTCCAATCTTATTCTACAAGACCAGTATTACCCAGATAACAAAACCAGATGAAGACACAACAACAATAAAACTACAGGCCAACATCTCTGATGAATATAGACGTAAAAATCCTCAACAACATACTGGTAAATAGAACTCAACAACACATTTAAAAGATCATTCATCTTGATCAAGTGAGATTTACCCCAGAGGTGCAAGCAAGGTTTAAAATACATAAATTATTAAATGTGATTCATCATATCAACAGAATGAAGGACAAACCTATATGATCATTTCATTAGATGTAGAAAAAGTATTCAATAAAACTTAACATCCCTTCATGATAAAAACTCTCAAAAAACTGGATATAGAAGGAACATACCTGAACATCATAAAAACCATATAAGAAAAATCCACAGGAAGTATCACACTGCATAGGAAAAAGCATTTTCCTATGAAATGAAAGCATTTTCTCTAAGATTTGGAACAAGACAAGGATGCCCACTTTCATCACTTTTATTCAACGTAGTAGTAGAAGTCCTAGCTAGAGAAATTAGAAAAGAGAAAGAAATAAAGGACATCCAAATTAGAAATGAAGTCAAATTAGCCTTGTTGGCAGATGATCTCATTTCATATTTAGGAAAACCTAAAGACTCCACCACACAACTGTTAGAACTGATAAACAAATTCAGTAGAGTTTCAGGATACAAAATCCACACAAAAAAACAGTAGCATTTCTATATGCCATAAACAAACAATCTGAAAAAGAAACCAAGAAAGTAATCCCATTCACAATAGCTGCAAATAAAATTAAATATTTAGAAATTAACCAAAGAAGTGAAATATCTCTACAATGAAAACTATAAAACGTTGATGAAAGCAATTAAAGACATAACAAAATGGAAAGATATTCCATGTTCATGGGTTAGAAGAATCAATGTTGTTAAAATGTTTATACAGCCCAAAACAATCTACAGACTCAATGCAATCTCTATCAAAATAATGTTCTTCACAAAAATAGAAAAAGCAATCCTATAATTTATGTGGAGCCACAAAAGACCCAAAATAGCCAAGGCTATCCTAAGCAAGAAGAACTAAACTGGAGGAATCACATTACCTGGCTTCAAATTATACAGTTACAGTAACCGAAACAACATGGTACTGGCATAAAAACAGACACAGGGACCAAGGAAATAGAACAGAGAACTCCAAAATAGATTCGTGCATTTATAGTCAACTCATTTTTCACAAAAGTGCCAAAAACATGCACTGAGGAAAGAACAGTATCTTCAATAAATGGTGCTGAAAAAACTAGATATCCATATGCAGAAGGATGAAATTAAATCCCATCTCTCATCATATACAAAAATCAAATAAAAAATAAAGACTTAAATGTAAGACCCCATATTATAAAACTATTAGAAGAAAACATTGAACAAACACTCCTGCACATTGGCCTGGGAAAAGGTTTCTTGAGTAAGACGTTAAAAGCACAGGCAATCAAAGCACAAATGGATAAATGATATCACACCAAGATAAAAAGCTACTTCACAGCAAAGGAAACAATTAACAACGTGAAAAGAGAATCTATAGAATGGGAGAAAATATTTGCTAACTACTAATCTGAGACGGGATTAATAACTAGAATATTTAAGGAGCTCAAACAACACAATAAGAATAAAACCAAGTAATCCAACTTAAAAATTTGCAAAAAATATGAATAAACATTTCTCAGAAGACATGCAAATGCTGAACAGGTATATAAAAAACCTCAACATCACTAATCCCCAGATAAATGCAAATTAAAACTACAATGAGCTATAATCTCATTCCAGTTAAGTAGCTTTTTAGGCAAGGCACTGTGGCTTGTACCTGTAGCCCTAGCTACTCAGGAGGCTGAGGTGAGAGGATCGCTTGAATCCACAAGTTTGAATTCAGTCGAGGCAACACAGGAAGACCCTGTCTCTAAAGAAATAAAAAGCGTTTATCCAAAAAACAGGCAACAACAAATGCTGTTGAGAATGTGGAGAAAGGGGAACCCCTTATATACTGTTGGTGTGAATGTAAATTAGTACAGCCACTATGGAAAACAGCATGGAGAGTCCTCAAGATTTTTTTAAAAAGTAAAAATAGAGCTACTATATGATCCAGCAGTCCCACTGAGAAAGGAAATTAATATATCAAAGTAATATCTGCATGTCCATGTTTATTGCAGCCCTATTCACAATAGCCGAGATATGGAATCAAACATCAGTGGATGAATGGTTAAAGTAAATGTGGTACAAATACACAATGGAGTACTATTCAGCCATAAAAAAGAATGAAATCCTGTCATTTGTAATAACATGGATGGAACTGGAGGTCATTACATTAAGTGAAATAAGCCAGGCACAGAAAGGCAAACTTTGCACTTTCTCCATAATATGTGGGAGTTAAAAAAAAAAAATGAACTCATGGACTTATGCTGTAGAATGTTGGTTACCAGAAGCTGGGAAGGGTAGTGGGGAGAGGGAGATAGAGAGGAGATGGTTAATGGACAAAAAAATACAGTTAGAAGAAATAAGATCCAGTGTTCAGTAGCATAATAGAGCAAGTACAGTTAACAAGAATTTACTGTAATTTTGAAAATAACTAAAAGAATGGAATTGGAATGTTCCTAATACAAAGAAATGATAAATGCTTGAGGTAGTAGATACTTCAATTATTCTGACTTGATCATTATACATTGTATGCTTGTTTTGAAATATCTAGTACCTCATAAATATGTACAGCTACTGTGCATCCATAACAATTTTAAATAAAAATTTAAAAGGCAATATTCATGCAGATACGATATATGGCAATAAACCACAGTCATTCAATTTTTGTTTGTACTTACTGTTTGCTTTTATGAAACCCTTTCAAAGGGACACAGAATACAGAAAAGTTGAGTCTGCTGTATTAAAGGAGGATCTATTTCCATATCCTATAATTGGCTTTCTGCTATTTGGACTCAAAGTCATTTCAAAAAATGAATGACAATTGGAGACTCTGGTTGCTTGTAGAGCTGTTCACAAATCTGGTTTCCGTATGGGAATGTTGTAGGATGGCACGCGCGGCTGTTGAAGTTAAGCAATGTGTTTTCATTTGTCTTTTTTAAAATAAATTTTACTGTGTATATTTAAGATATACAATATGATGTTATGAAACATATGTGTACAGTAAAATGGTTACTATAGTGGAACTAATTAACATATCCATCATCTCCCATAGTTACCCATCCACCCCCATGGCATGAGCAGCTATAATCTATTCATTTAAAAAAAAGTCTTGACTATAATACACTACTATTAGCTATAGTTAGTACATTAGATCTTTCAACTTGTTTCCCCTACATATTTGCCAGTTTGTATCCTTTGATCTACATCTCCCCATTCTCATCCTCCCACCCCCTCCCTGACCCTAGTAACCACTATTTTATTTTCTATCTATATAGTTGACCTTTTTGGAGATCATGCCATCTTTTTATTTCTAGCTTATTTCATTTACATAATGTTCTCCAGGTCCATCCATGTTGTGGCGAATGAAAGGATCTCCTCCTTTTTCAAGGTTGGATAATATTTGGCCAAAAAAATAGAGTGTCGTTTACAGGAGAAACCTTTAAGAGCCATTATTTTGTTCACCACCTTTCTTTTCTATACCCTAGTAAGAACAGAAGCTCATTTCAAGATGAAACCTCTGTCAAACTGAGTCCTCAAGTAAGGGGAATGAGCAGAGCCAGCTGTGCTCCACCTCTCAACTTCTTTGGATTTTAGCATATGAGAAAATTTTGTTGTTCTAAATCTCCTTTAGGGTTATTTGTTAATGTGGCTGAACCTAGACCATCCTTATACAGACACCAATGAGTCAATCCTCACTCCTGGCAGGGTTTCCCTCTAAAACAATTGAGTCTCTGGACATTTAACACTGATAATGACTCAGAACTATCTTGAGATAATGTTCTCCAATTTCAAGCAGTAAAAATTATTAAATATTCTTTGTTTTGAACCCAAACTTGCCTTTCTGTAACCTCCACTCAAAAGCTAATTTACATAGTGTGCTTAGTTAATGAACAGGCACTTGTATAAATTTCTTCAGTGACATTCTGCAACTTAGAATTTATTACCTGCCTCAGGAAGTGTTCTGCTAAAACTATTTTCTGAAAAAGCCTAAATCTCAAACAACAGAATTTATACTGAATGTAAGTTAAACAGCGCTCTTGAGTAGAAAATTAAATTGGTTCCATGACTTGAGTTTTAAGGAAGCCAACGTAATATAAACAGTGCTGCAAGTGACTGATAAACCTGCAAACTCAATTGATACCCTAACTTGGTAATAAGCAATTGGGAAAATTAGAGTAATGGGCATGAGCATATCTCATTCACACACTATTATCTAAACAGAGCTAGAAAATATGTTCAAATAATTAATGACACTTGAATCCAGAAATATCAATATAGTATACACTTTAAAAGTACCCTTCTTTTAGTTTTTGTAGGCATAATGACCTACTCACCATAATCCCAGGTTAAAGCTCAAGTTTAGTGATTCAAACTGGTTCATTATATCATTTTATTTTAAAAGTAGTGCAGAGAAATAAGTAACAACCTATTCAGTACAATTTAAAAGCCAATATGAAACGGCCGTTGCCCCACATCTGTTTCCCAAGAGTCATTTACGTTTTCTGGACTTACAGTATAACTTATTACCTGAGCTTTTTAAAATCAACACAGTTTACAGAAAGGTTCAACAGAAAAATAAGAAAAAAAGAATATGTTCTTCAAAAATGAAGAAATGTAAAAGGACACTGTAAAATATGCTTAAATTCAATGTAAATCAATCAGCAAAATTAAAGGAACAAGATTCCGTTTTTCATCTGATATTGTAACTTTTGTTTTTACTAGCAATATCTATTATTGGTAAGAGTTTGGAAAATGCACCCTCTTATTTACTGTTAATCACCATGTAAAGTGACATACTGAAGGATGGGGATGAATATCAATTATGCCTCCAAATCAGTAATAGCAAGCAGATACTAACCTTCTTCCACTAACCTTTCTGTATTAAGACTATCATAAAGATTGTGACTGGCCATCAACTTCAAGATTTATTCCACTTAATGGAGGGCATGGTAGTGTCAGTCATCTCTTTTGTGACACCTCACATAATCTCAACTTGAACCCTGATTCCAGCCATGGCTACAGTGAACAGTATCGTACAGGTTTCATTTTACCTTATACCAACTGCCCATATCAGCCTCTGATATGAGCTCTTCTACAATGTGCTGCTCATTTTATAACCTTTCCTGAAGAATTAGGTAGGACAGTGTAGGTTTACACATTATTAGTTGAACTAAAAAATAAGAGATGAACATTCAGCTTCAGGAATAGGAAGACCTTAGAGTTAATTAATTTCCTATACTGACCAATTTCTGAAACTCTGGAGGACACTCAGCTAGAATGTCTATTGTATTGGTCCAAGAAGGATCAATAGGAACTGTGGAAAATGAGACAAGCCTATCAAATACAGTAGGATTTCTATATTTTATCCATTTTCTCTAGGGAAGAACAATCATCTCATAGGGCTTTCCTGTTCATCTTGATGGCTTAAACAAAAAAGTGGGAGAACCAGGGCAGAGGAAAGCTTTATTTCTCACAGGTCTGGAGGCTGGGAACTCCATGATGGAGGTATCAGCTTACTTGGCTCCTAATGAGAGTCCTCTTCCTGGTCTGCAGATGGCCATCATCTTGCCATGTCCTCACATGGCAAAAAGAGAGGGAGAGGTTTGGAGAGAGAAGGAGAGAGGGAAGGAGTGCTCTCTTGTCTCTTCTTATAAGGGCACTAATCCCATTATGAGGACCCTATCCTAGTGATTTCCTCTTGACCTAATTATTTCTCAAAAACCCCATCTCCAAATACCATCACATTGTAGGTTAGGACTTCAACATATAAATTTTCGGGGAGCAAAATTCAGTCCATAGCAGCCAGAAAAGTAAGAGATCTCTTAGTACTTGAATTGATTCTGGAATAACATATTTATTTTTAAAAAGCACTGTGGGCCAGGTGTGGTGGCTCATGCCTGTAATACCAGGAGGCTGAGGCAGGCAGATTACCTGAGGTCAGGAGTTCGAGACCAGGCTGGCCAACATGGTGAAACCCTGTCTCTACTAAAAATGCAAAAATT
>NW_026652282.1:95531829-95560458 GCF_009828535.3 Hylobates moloch | reverse complement strand
AAAAAAAAAAAAAAAAAAAAAAAAAAAGTCACTGTGAGTCTAAGGGATGACAAGTTTTTGATTTGTACAAAGACTGGTAAAATTATTTTATATAAATCAATCATGAAAGTAATCACTCTTTGTCAACCTATAAATTCTGAGGAAGATGAAAGAAAATAATTCCCTAAACTGCAATGTTTTTTCAATTTGTTAAAAATTATTTTCCATTTGCAATGAATCATTGATGCTGTGTTTATTTGCTTTTAGTTTGTTTATTTATTTCTTTAGAGTTTGGGACATTACCATAACAGTCAGTTGGCTACAAAGAGATTATCATAACAGTTGGCTATAAAGGGATATTATTTAATTTTACCTTTAGTTCTACATACATTTTAAAATACTAAACCATTTTCCCTACTTTACACAGGCTGACAGACGCTTAAAAAAACAGGATAATATAATGAAGAAAATGAAAATATTAACTCCATTTTTAAAAATCTTGCTTTAACATAGATGATAATACATATTCTGTAAATTCAGGGGAAATTACTTCTTAGAGATTTTAGTCATATGAGTCAAGCAATAGAGAAATAGGATCTTGTTGAGATAGCTTGGGTATCAGCCCAGGGGGGCACCTCTAAAAGTATTAAATGTTCATTTACACCACAGTAAGCAAACTCCCTTTAAGTGATTCCTCAAACTGAGCTGAGTACCTTTATTTGACCCAAATAAATCTTCATTTGTCTGGGTGGTTAATTGGATGATTCAGTTCATTTGTTCTTCTATTTCACTGACAATTAACATATATACTTTATATGAATTACCCCTTTTCAACAAAATGACATTTCACTGTAGGCAACACTGAACACAATTTATATTCTTTACTGAGAAGGCACCTCATGATCTAGTTAGAGGACCTCAGGGATATCACAGTAAATCTCGAACATCACAGTGATGTATAAGTGATGTGTAAGAAACTGATTGAACCTAAGTTCTTTCGATTTCAGAAAAAATCATCAATTTGTTTATATTTTATTAGGTCATAATTTTCACAATGTAGTATGTAAAATTACTTATAAACACTAAATATGGCAATGTCAGTAGCTCATCCATTTCAATAATTTACTGTTTTTTTAACTGTAGAAATTTACATTATTTAAATCCTCACTGTTTTCTCTCCTTTTTTTCTCAGTGTTAAAGCACTTCAATTAAAACACAGAAACTATAGAAAATTATCTGGTAAATGTGCTGATGATGTCCTAAACCTGATCACTTGTCTCAAAATTTAGTACGTGTAAGTTTCAACCCATAATTACAGTTTTATTTAAAGTAGCATCACATAGAAAATTAGAAAAACATTCAAGTATTGAACCTATCAAGTGAGTTCTTATTTTAGGAATTTGCTATATAATTACTTTTCAAAAATTTGTGGAGGAATTGACCAATGTGAGACTAATGTTTTTTTACTATTGGAAACAGAACTGTGATGCCTTCACCTCTTTAGCTGAATTTAAAAATTAAATAACAACTGTCTAGTGATGATGTCTCACCCCACTTTGTTGATAAAAAAGAAATATTATCTTTGTAACTTCTGTAGTTGAATCAAATGTAAAAAGCACAATGCTCAGGCAGAAATAGCTGTTTCTTATTTCTTTGATTACCCCCAACCCAACTTTCCCTGTCAGTAAACTGTCGGTCGCTCCCACATGGCACTTCTTCTCTTCTTCCAAAAATCCAACAATTGTGTTCATCAATTGTTGCCTAATAATCAAGCCACTATGTGAAAGTGAACCATCATAGGAATATATTTGTTCTATCTCCTGAAACAGAAAGCAAGATCTGATTAGAAATTTGTTTTAAACAGTGATTTGTTTTACCCATTGAAGTCCCCCCCCCATCTCTTAATGGAGGAGCTTCTTCCTTCTTCCTTGCCTATTAAACTCTGTGCTCGTTAAAACCACTCCACGTGTGTCTGTGTCGTTTTATCTTTTGTTTTTGTTTTTGAGACGGAGTCTCGCTCTGTCACCCAGGCTGGAGTGCAGTGGCGCAATCTCGGCTCACTGCAAGCTCCGCCTCCCGGGTTCACGCCATTCTCCTGCCTCAGCCTCCCGCGTAGCTGGGACTACAGGCGCCCGCCACCACGCCCGGCTAATTTTTTGTATTTTTAGTAGAGACGGGGTTTCACTGTGTTAGCCAGGATGGTCTCGTTTTATCTTAATCGGTGCAAAACCAAGGACCCTGGCATTCCTCCAGTCATCGAAGCCATAGCATCGTGAATTTTTACTCCATCAGCCAATGAAAACAAAGTCAAATGTAGTTGTTGTGTTTGTGTGTGTTTTCATTTTAATTTTGGTTTTAGAAAGATAACTTGGAGTCAAATTGCTATTAGCCTTCAACTTCTATTGATTTTGAATCTTGTTGACAGGGTCTATTATTTGTCAACTCAATATACATTATTACTCTTTGCTTAGTGTTTAAACTGTTGTTTTAATTGGGATTCCAATGCACTCAGCAAAAAAGATTGCATTTCCCAGGTTCTCTTACAGTTAGGTGTGGTATTAAGAGTAAGATGTATTTAGAAGTTATAGGATGGAAGTATTTTGAAAGTTTCTAAAATATGGGCAGATGTATGCCCTTGTTTTCCCTTAACCTCCTGTCTTCTTTCTCCTGACTGGAAAGTTAATGGCTGAAGGTTCAGTAGCCATTCTGAACTGGAAATTACATGTTAAGGCTGTTATAAAAGAAATAAATTAATTAAATATCTGTGTCACCAAGGTATACCTGTACCGTCCTGGAATGCCTATCTCCAAACCTCCTTTACATGAGACAGAAACAGCTTCTATCACCTCTAAATCTGTTACTTTAGGTTTTTTTCATTATGAGCAGCTAAAATGAATCTTACTTACGGAATACCGTAGTCAAGAGCAGTGACAAAAATAAGACACTAGAAGAATCTGAAGCATCTGGTAACTACAGCTACAGCTAATATTAAACAAAAACTGCCTCCTAGGTAAATTAACATAAATGCTCATACTAGTAGCCTACTTACCACAGCTCTTATTACCCAATGCAACACATCTAGCCTTTAAAAAATATTGCATAGTATGCCAAGTTGCAGGAAAAAAGCAATCTCAAAATAAAAGCAAGCATCAGAACCAGACTTAAATATGGCAGAGATGTTGGAAAATAACCATGATTAAAATGTTAAGGGCTGTAATGAAAAAAAAATCTACAACATGCAAGAACAGATGTTAATGTAAGCAGAGAAATGGAAAATCTAAAGTAAATGCTAGAAGCATTAAAACAGAGACGAAGAATGACCTTGATGATCTCATCAATAGACTGAATAGGGCAGGGAAAGAATCAGTGAGCTTAAAGATAAGTCAGTGGAAACTTCCTGTACTGAAATGAAAAAGCAAAACTAATATTAATAAAAAAGAATATATAAGAACTGTAGAACAATATCAACATATGTGCATATTCAGAATAAAGGAGAATGGCTTAGAATTTTTCAAAATTAATGACACGCAAAACAAACCACAGATACAGAAAGTACAGAGAATAGCATTCGGAATATATACCAAAAGGACTACACATAGGCATATCATATTCAAAGAGCAAAAATACAAAGATTAAAAAAAAACTTGAATAAAGCCCAGGGAGTAGGGATGAAGGAAGCCATCTAACCTATACAGAAAAAAATGATAAGAATTATAGCAGACTTCTGATCCAAGACCATGAATGCAGAAGAGAGTGAAGTGAAATATTTAAAATGTTGAAAAAAAAGGAAAACTCAACATACTAGAATTCTTTTTTTTTCTTTTTTCTTTCTTTTTTTCTTTTTTCTGGTGAGATGAAGTATCTCTTTGTTGCCCAGGCTGGAGTGCAGTGGTACAATCTTGCCTTACTGCAATCTCCACCTCCTGGGTTCACGTGATTCTCCTGCCTCAGCCTCCTGAATAGCTGGGATGACAGGCGCCTACCACCACACCCAGCAAATTTTTATATTTTTAGTAGAGAAAGGGTTTTGACATTTTGGCCAGGCTGGTCTCAAACTCCTGCCCTCAGGTGATCTGCCCGCCTCGGCCTCCCAAAGTGCTGGGATTATAGGTGTGAGTCACCACGCCCAGCCCCAACCAACTAGAATTCTATATCCAGTGAAATTATTCTTCAAAAGTGGAGGCATACCACTAAATATCTACTAGGCTGACAAAAATCTGAAGCACTAGCAACACCAAATGCTGATGAGGAGATGGTGCAACAGAAATTCTCATATATTGCTGGTGGGAATGCAAAATGATATAGCCACTTTCAAAGACAGTTTGGTAGTTTGGTATAAAACTAAACATATTTATACTATATGATCCAGCAATCACTCTCCTTGGTATTTACCCAAATGAGTTGAAAACTACATCCACACAAAAACCTGTAGAGATGTTTATAGCAGCCTTATCTATAATTGCCAAAACTTGGAAGCAATGAAGATGTCCTTCAGTAGGTGAACTGATAAACTGGTACATCCAGACAACAGAATAGCATTCAGCACTATATATATATATATATGTATATATTTGTATGTAGTACATATATATGGAATTTATCACTAGCAGACTTTTCCTATAAAAAAATTAACACATCTTCTATAGGCAGAAAGAAAATGATGTAGGTTAAAAATATATATATAGCCATGAAATGATATAGAGAACCTTAAATGCATACTATCAGGTGAAAGCAGCCAGCCAAACTGAAAAGGCTACGTATGGTATGATTCTAATTATGTAACATCCTGGAACAAGGGAAACTATGGCAAAAGTTAAAAGATCAGAGGTTGCCAGGGGTTACGGGGAAGAAGGAATTAATAGGCAGAGTACAGAGAATTTTTAGGGTGGTGAAACTGTTCAACATGATACCATAATAGTGGATATATGCCATTATGGATTTGTTAAAGCCCATAGAATGTACAACATCAAGAGTGATCCCTAATGTAAACTATAGACTTTGGGCAATAATGGTGTGTCAAAATAGGTTTATTAATTGTAACAATTATACCACTCTGGTGCAGAATTTTTTTTTTTGTTTTTGAGATGGATTCTCCCTCTGTCACCCAGGCTGGAGTGCAGTGGCACGATCTCGGCTCACTGCAACCTCCGCCTCCTGGGTTCAAGCGATTCTTCTGCCTCAGCCTCCTGAGTGGCTGGGATTACTGGCACATGCCACCATGCTCATCTAATTTTTATATTTTTAGTAGAGACGGGGTTTCACCATGCTGTCCAGGCTGGTCTCGAGCTCCTGACCTTGTGATCGACCCACCTCGGCCCCCCAAAGTGCTGGGATTACAGGCATGAGCCACTGTGCCCGACCTGGTGCAGAATGTTAATAGTAGGAGAGGCTGTGTATCTGTGGGGATAGGAACTACCTATACTTTTCTCTTAATTTTGCTGTGAACCTTAAACTGTTCTAAAAAATGAAATCTGTTATTTTAAAACGGGAATTTATCACTAGCAGAGTTTTCCTGCAAAAAAATTAACACATTTTCTATAAGCAGAAGGAAAATGACATAGGTCACAAATATGGAACTACATAAACAACAGAAAAGCCTTAGAGAAGTAACAAATGAAGATAAAATAAAATATTTTGTTTTTTTTAGTCTTAATTGATCAAGAACATAACTTTGTTTAAAAGTCTGAAAGTAGCAGTATATTGAATGATAATAGCATATAAATAAGTGAAAGGAATGATAGCTATAAAATATGGAATAGGAGGGAAAAAATTCCTAATACCCTTTTATAAAGTAGTTGCACTACATGTAAAGTGGAATAGTGTTATTAAAAGTGGGATTAATTAGTTGTGAATATGTATTGTAAACATCAATTACCAAAATTTTAAAAGTAAAACTAATAATAAAATCGAGTCATAAAAATATTCAAAACCAGAGAACATTGAAAAAGAGCAGAGCGGCAAAAAAAACAAGGCACAAATGTAACAAATTGAAAATAACAAACACAGTATATATTAATCCAGCTATATCAATATAGCATGATAACACTAAGGAAAAGAAGATAAAGTTCATATGTGAATTTCAGACAAAACAGATTTCAGAACAAGGAAAGTTATCAAGGATAAAGAGGGAAATTATAGAGTTATAAAGAGGTCCATCTCTAGCAAGACATAACAATATTTAATGTTTATGCACCTAATAACAGAGCATTACAATACATGAAGAAAAAGCTGACAGAACTTCAAGAAGATATAGATGAATTCACTAATATAGTTGGAAACTTCAGTACCCTCTCTCAATATTAATAAATTAAGCATGTAGAATATCAGCACACATATAGTTGACGTAACAGGACTGTCAATAAAAGAGGGCTAATTGATATTTATAGATTTCTCCATCCAGTACCAACAGAATATATGTTCTTCTTAAGCTTCCTGGAACATTCACCATCATTGATCGTTTTCTGGGCCATTAAACACACCTCAACAAATTAAAAGAAATAGATACAATACAAGCTATGTTCTTATATTATAAGGGAACTAAACTAGAAATGATTATCAGAAAGACCTGAATAATCTGCAAATATCTGTAGATTGAACAACATGCTTATAAATAACACATAGGCCACATAAAAGTATCAAGAGGAAATTCATAATATTTTGAAGTAAATGAAATGAAAATACAACGTACAAAATTTGTGAGATGCAGCAAAAGCGGGAGTTAGAGGGAAATTTATAGCACTAAATGTATATATTTAAAATAAAGAAATTTCTAAAATCAATAATCTGAGCTACTTTAGGGAACTAAAAAAAACAAGAACAATTTGAGTGTAAAGCAAGCAGAAAAAATAAATAATTGCAGCACTACTCACAATAGCAAAGACTTGGAACTAACCCAAATATCCAACAACGATAGACTGGATTAAGAAAATGTGGCACATATACACCATGGAATACCATGCAGCCATAGAAAATGATGAGTTCATGTCCTTTGTAGGTACATGGATGAAGCTAGAAACCATCATTCTCAGCAGACTGTCACAAGGACAATAAACCAAACACTGCATGTTCTCACTTATAGGTGGGAATTGAACAATGAGGACACTTGGACACAGGAAGGGGAACATCACACACTGGGGCCTGTTGTGTGGTGGGGGGAGGGGGGAGGGATAGCATTAGGAGATATACCTAGTGTAAATGACGAGTTAATGGGTGCAGCACACCAACATGGCACATGTATACATATGTAACAAACCTGCACGTTGTGCACATGTGCCCTAGAACTTAAAGTATAATAAATATATATAAAAAATAAATAAAAATTAGAATAGGAATCAATGAAAGTGAAAACAGGAAATTAACAGAGAAAATCAACAAAATCAAAAGCTGGTTCTTCAAAAAGATTCATAAAATTGAAAACAAAAAAAACTCTATCCAGGCTTCTCAAGAAGAAAACAAAATTCATATATTTCCATCTTGGAACTGAAAGAGGACTCTTCCCTACTGATCCTGAAGACATTAAAATGCTGATAAAGGAACAGTAGAAACCATTCTGTCCATAAGTTTGATAACTTAAATAAAATGGATCAATTCCCTAAGAAACAGAAACTATCAAAATTCACACAAACAGAAACTTGTGTGAATCTGAATAGACCCATATATATTAGTGAAATTGAAGCAATAATTTATAACTTTCCAAAAAAGAAAGCACCATCCCCAGATGGTTTCACTGATGAATTCTACCAAACATTTAAGGAAGAAATGATGCCCATTCTCCACAATGTTTTCCAGAAAACAGAGGCAGAGAAAACCTGTTCTATTTAATTCTATAAGGCCAGATTTACCCTAATACCAAAACCAGATAAGAACATTGCAAGAAAGGAAAACTACTCACCAATATATCTCATACACATGCATACAAAAATACTTGACAAAAAAAACTAACAAATCAAATCCAACAATGTATAAAAAGAATTATCTACCATGACCAAGTGAGATTTATTGTGGATATGCAAGACTAGTTCAACATTTGAAAATCAGTCAATATAATCCAAAACACGAACAAGTTGAAGAAGAAAAATCATTGTGATAAAAATACAAAGGCTATAGAATAGGATCAGTGCAAAAACAAGCGTTGATTATAAATATAATTTCAAGCCTTAAGGGATGTGAGAATTCTGTTCCGTCAAAGAATATTGGTTATGTGACTGAAAAGGGGAGAGAGCTAGCAAATCGATTTCTTCCGCTAAAGTGCCTTGTGACCCTACAAAACGATGTACAGATTCATATTTAGACAAAAAGCAACATACATCTCCACCTTCACCTAAAATTAAATCCAGCAGGTATAAACATAATGTGTGTTCCTGTGAATTAACCTGCCTTCTCAAATTCCAGACAAGGTCTTTCTACATTCCAGGGCTTTATTGGAGAAATTTGCGGCTGGTGATGTTATTATATGTAAACAATAGCTGAAGAGATTTTATAAAAAACACAGTTTGTGTCATTAGAGACCAATCGTTCTCTCTAAAAATACCAAGTAACACACAGACAATTAGATTAATGAACAAGGTCAGTGTAGTTTAATGTTAGATTTTAGAAGAACTTGAATTTTAAGCTCAGGAATTTACAGCTTATTCTGGAAACACATTCAATATCAAAATTAGACTTACTCATGTTTTGTAGTCAATATTTTTCATAACTTTATATAAAATCAAAAATTCAAGAGTAAATATTTTTAACTCCTTTTACGATCATCCCCAAAAGAGTGAATATTTTATTATTATTTTTTTAAGACAGGGTCTCCCTGTGTCACCCAGGCCGGAGTGCACTGGTGCAATCATAGCTCGCTGTAGCTTTGACCTCCTGGGCTCAAGTGATCCTCCCACCTCAGCTGCCTTAGTAGCTAGGACAACAGGTGTGTGCCACCATTCTTGGCTAATTTTCCTTCATTTTTTGTACAGATGGAATCTCACCATGTTGTCCAGGCTGGTGTTGAATTCCTGGGCTCAAGAAGGTTCCCATCTTGCCCTCCTAAAGTGCTGGGATTACAGGCATGAGCCACTGTGTCCATCTGGCTACATTTTATTTATGAAGCCTCTGCTATGTACAAATTATTTGAAGCTTAAAATTCAATTTGTAAAAGAAAATAAATGACAAAATGTCTATTTACTTTTTATCATTCTGGATATTGGTGGGAGGTGATGTGAAGAAGGCAGGTATCAAGGGAAGATGGTATTGATCATTTAGAGGGGCTAAGCCAGTAGGTTGGATAGAAAATGCTGTTGTTTGAATGTATCCTCTCCAAAATTCGGGTGTTGCCAATGAGATAGTATTAGGAGATGGAGTCTTTAAGAGGTGATTAGGCCATGAGGGCTTCTCTCTGGTGAATGGGATTAGATGCCCCTTGTAAAAGGGCTTGACAGAGGGAGTTTGTCCCTCTTGCCTTCCTGCTTTCCACTATGTGAAGATGCAATAAGAAGTCCCTCACTAGATGCTGATGCCTTGACCTTGGACTTCCTTGTCTCCAGAACTGTAAGAAATACATTTCTGTTTCTTATAAGTTACTCAGTGTCAGGCATTCTGTATAGCAGCACAAAACAGACTAAGAAAGAAACCTAGGTTTAGAATCACCAATAACTGGCCAATAATTATGACTCAAACCATTGGCTCTTAAATTTTGCTATTCATAAACATTCAGAGTTTTTTTAAATAAAAATGCAGATTTCACTCCTTGGGATTGGGCCAGGTATCAACAATTCTAACAGGCATCACAGGTGACTCCGATAAAGAGGTGTATCTTAGATTGTAGTCCCCAAAAGTGGACCCTAAGATAAGGATTCATTTATTAAGAAAATGCTCCTAGGAGAAAATAATAAAGGTAAAGGAAACACAGTAGAGAAAATGCAAAGAAGCCAAACAGGAGTGACATTTTGGGCAGTCTCAGCCTCAAGTCTGATCATCTGGAGAGGTTAGGGGCATACATTTCAAATTCAGTCAGTCCCAACTTGAGTCAAAGGAGATAGGTTTTCATACCCTGCCTCAACTGTAAGTCATAGGCTGAGTTGTTAACTCCCAGGTACTTCTGGCTCTGCATGTGTATGTCTGAGTGTGTGGCTATAGTAACCTATTCAGTCTCTCAAAGAAGACTTTTTCCTGCAGGTTCTTATAAACAAATCCACATTCAAGCAGAGGAGAAGAGATAGATCTAAGATGATCTGAATAGAGTACCAATTGTGTCTCTTGCAGGGCCTGTGGAGCACATTTTGAGGAACATTGCTTTCTATTTTTATTTGAATTGTCAAAAACAATGATCTATGGATGAGATCACATTAACATAACACTGGACCCATACGAAAGGGGAAAAGCTGGTACACCAAAAATTAGATTAGGGCAATGTGAAACTGAGTAGAGGTGATTTTCTAAATCAGATTCAAAGCTGCCTTCTGCAGCTTAATAGTGAAAGATCAGAGACTGAAGCAGAACTTGTAAAGGATTAGGTCATCTGCAGAGCAAAATTAATATAGATCCTTCACCTGTTTACTCATGAAGAGATGAAGAGTAAACAGCTTCTGGGGAAATCTATGGCTCCCACCAGCCTTCCTAGTGGGGTTTGCCCATGTTTCCGTCAGACAATTTATATTATTTATGTTTTGCACACAGCCTAGACAAGGTTAAAGGATGAGAAAAGAACTAAAGACTCTATGCTACCTAAGGTGTACCACAGAGACTTCTGTAATATCATCAAATCAAATTTTCTATAGATTTTCTCTCGGTTTTTAAAACATTTTCAGTATTGTGTTTGCTAGAGTAATAAGAAAAGACATGTTTTCATGTCTTTGCTAGAATAAAAGAGGGCTATATATGGTCTGAAAGCCTAAAGAAACGCAGAGAATTTTCATTGACTAGGAAATATAAGATAGAGTAAATCTAACTGGAAAAACATACCCTTCAATTGTAATCCGCTACTCATGTGGTATGTTTAGGGAAATTCGCATTCCGAATAAACATGATTCCTGTCGGACACATGTTTCAGAAATTGAACAGATGGGAAAAAAGCCATCAGTAGATTTAATTTGACTTCTGTTATACATGTGATTAAAAATAGTCAGGATAGGGGAAAGTGATGAGATATCAAAATAGAAAAATGGTTCCAAGCATTTCTTAACATTTTAAGTTTACTTGATTCTGTTCTAGGTAGGTCATGAGGCTGCTGAATAGTTTGTAAAAGTTGGAAAGAACAGCAATCTAAAGATATTCAGATAAACGATTAATAATTTTTCTTCTATGGCCATTCTGTGGGAATGAATGTGTAGGGGTGTGTGACTGTATACAAATCTGTATAAATGTGTACTTCTGTGTGAATACTTCAAATTGAACAGCACTATAAAAATTTAAATTTGTTACAAATACCTTGGTATTTACTAAACTGATATTCAGTTGTTGCCCTGGGAAAATCTTTTTCAATGAGCCTGTCTTCTCAATTTCATATTTGCTTTTACTCAGCACTGAAAATAAAGGCAAATTTCAGCTTATCACTCTGTAGTATAACCAATCTATTGATAGCATTCTTAAACTCTTCCACAAAACCTTTTTCTCTCTTATTCTTTCTACCTCCTCTAGAGATTTATTTTCACAATGGGTAATTCTAACTTCAACGCTGTCTTGAAATCACTGCATTGACCTCTCATCAAGCAGCTCTGTGATATTGACTTGGTTTCCCTACTGGGCAGGCATGCCAGTTAGTCAATAGGAAGCTTCTGTTCCACTTGGCACTTTCATTGCTTAGCGTTAACACATATATTGATGTTTTTTGCTTTTAAAAATCACTCTCTTAAGAGTATAGCTAGCAATACCCAAGAGTCAAATCACATCTGCTAAATTGATCTAAATAAGTCTATATCTCTGAAATTGTGAAAATCCTGTCATAATACAGATACTTTTTGAGGCCATTTCTAAACACAGTAAAATTGTCCACCCCCCACAACCCACACACCCACTTCCACTTATATTACCATAGCTCCTTTTCTTCTGCCTTTAAATATGCATAATTGTCTCCAATATTTATTTAAAAATTAAATAAAATCATTTGGCATTGCTGTTTCCTCTTTCATCCTCATACTCTACACTGCCCTGAAGACTGTTACTACTTTCTCACAGTATCATTCCAAGCCTAGTTCGAATCTTCATACCTGACATTCTCTGGAACCAAATACTCCTCACCCATACCACTTATCAGAGTTTTATAATTCACATTAGTTTATATGTATAAATATTTGATTAAAATATGCGTCTCCATCTGAGTGTAGGCATCACATGTGCCCAGCATGTAGTACTGTGCATGGCACATAGTGGACGATCAGGTACTTGTTGAATGAATGGTTTGGTGGGTATCTATTTCTTATAGGAATTAATTATATTACTTATCTTCATTAAGCCACAGCTCTTTCACTCTTTAATTTCATAAAATCATCTTTTTTCTAGCCTCCCAATTCCCCAAAACTGCTTTGTTGAAGGTAATTAATGTCATAAGTACAAAATCTAGTCAATTTTTTGGTGTTCTACCTCAGTTTTTCTGTAGCATTTGACACCATTAACTGGTCTCTCAAGGCTGGCTTGGAGCACTTTTACTCTTTTGGTTTCCAAGGTATTTTATTATTCAGCTTCATCTTCTACTTTTCTAATTACCATTTCTTTGTCTTTATTGTTTTTAGCTTTCCTCCAAATTTTTTCCAATGTAAGCATTTACTAAGGTTCATTTCCTGACCCTGGAATTACTGTTCTAAACTAATTACTCTGGTGAATTCTATCTTATACCTTCAATCACCTTCTCTAGATTTTTAGGCTTAACCTATCGTAGCATCAGCGCTCAAGTTCCCTGATGTAAATTGTCTATTGAACATTTCTGTGAATGTCCTTCCGTTACCTAGTTTCCTTCTTACTTTTCCCTTAACATATTAACTCCCTCAGATAAGAATGGAAAACTAATTCATCCTGTTCACCCCTTATTAAACTACTCAGACCTGTCGATTCCTTCAGTTCATTCTTTCATATGCATCCATTCTTTTTAGTTTCCACCTTTAAATTCTCAGTACTCCAGAGTAGAAAATAAGCTCTCTATGTCTTAGTTCGTACTGTAACCGCAAATTTAAAATTGAAGGTGCTGACAAAATGCTTCATACAATAGTGCCAAATAAGGGGATGAATACTTTCAGTCAATGAATAATTTGCAGCAAATAATTAATTAAAAAATTTAATTCAAATGTTTATTCAATAGCTATGATATATGACACACTGAACAAGACATAAGGCACTTGCTATCATGAGAATCTCATAAGGAGAGAGAGGAAATAAAATTAAATATATAAATAAATAAGCAAGAGTGTATGGGAGAATAACGTTTCTACAAAAAAGAAAGAAAATGAGGCCACGTGATGACTGTGAAATGGTAGATGCAAAAGCATTTAATACATAAATAATAATTGTGATGACTATTGCATCAAACTCATTATGTTAAAATGGGAAGTGGAAAGCAACACATTTAGTGTATACTGCCGCAGCTAATCAGCATGTTATACACTTTAAATATATGCAATTTTATTTGTAAATATACATCAATAAATCTGAAATAAAGTGAAAAGTAAATAGACTACACATCAATGAAAAATGAGAAACTAAATTTTGCAATAAACTGAATCAGTCATAGAAGTAAAGACTGCCTGAGGAAGAGTACAGAAGGAGCTGGCTAATTATAATCCTGAATTATTTCACTGTTGAGTTTCATATCTTTATGATTTATAAAGGGAAAAGACTTTGCTTATCCACAAGCCATTAAGGAATACATTTCACAATATCCATGTTCTCCCTAGTAGATAAGGGAATGTAAATCAAGTACACAGTGTGCATTTACCTCTTTAAACGCATCTTCTCACAAAGTATTATGTTCCTTCCCATATTACTACCTCATAGAGCAGAAGAGAACATGTATCGTGTGTTGGTTCTCCTGCCAATTTCCCTTTACATTAAAAATACTTGGAAAAATACATTCTAACAAACCAGTATTTCAGAAGCTAGTCTTAAGAAGATGACCTAAGAACTTAGTTGAGATTCAGCATAGAATCAAAATAAATGTTTTCAAATACATATACACACTTCGCTTTTTAATTTTATACATCCAAACTCAATACATTCTTTTTAGTTATTGATATTATCAAATAGGAAGTCCCAGCAACCAATCTTTAGTGAGGATTTCCACCATATGGAAGATGGCAAAGATCATAGCCATGCCAACCACCAGAAAAGAAAAAAGGTATAGCAAGATCAGTGTATTTAGTGTATGTCGGGCTCCCATGGGTGGAACGTTCCTCCCAATAGGTGGCACAGCGTGATGGACAGCGCACCCCTCCGCTTGCTACAGGTGAAGACTCATTCTCTCGCTATTGAGGGCGGATATGCTAGTCAGGGTGGCCAGGTGCCATAAGATGCACATGCTTAAGCAGTACAAGGAAGTTCACTGTGTACTCAGAACAGGGAAAGATTTCTCCTAATAAAGAAGAAGAATCTGGAGCCTGGGACAGCTCAGGACAGCTTAGGCATCAAATCTCCACAGAAGGGGATGTTCCCAGCCCAGAGCACTGACAAAACAATCCTGGAGTGGGGGCAATAGATCAACCAGTGCCTGATTCCACAACATAACAACATACATGCATTCCAGTGTCATCACAGAAAGACTTCTGGTAAAGGGTAAAGTTAATTATGTCACACATTTTGAATATTTGCCTTGTGTTTTTGTGTTGTGATAAAAGGTATTAACATAAATTTACCTTAACAATTTTAAACCATACGTTATGGTATTATTAACTACATGCACATTCTTGTACCAGATCTCTCTAGAATTTTCTCATCTTGCATGACTGAAACTCTTTACCCACTGAAAAACAACTCTGTTTCCCCTTTCTCCCAACTCCTGGCAATCACCATTCTACTTCCTGTTTCTAAGATTTTGATTACTTTCGATAACTCATGCAGTACCAAGTGGAATCATGCAGTAGTATTTTGTGATTGGTTTATTTCACTTTTAATGTCTTTATGGTTCATCCATGCTATAGCATATGACAGGATTTCCTCTTTTCTAGGGCTGAATAACAGTTGGTTGTGTGTATATACCACGTTTTCTTTAATAATTCATCTGTTGATGGACACTCAAGTGGCTTTCACATCTTGACAATTGTAAAAAATGTCGCAATAAACATGGGTGTACAAATATCTCTCTTTTAGATCCTGTTTTGAATTTTTTGAATGTATATCTACTAGTGGAATTGCTGGGTCATATGGTAGTTCTACTTTTAATTTTTTGAGGAAACTACAACTGTTTTTCATAGTGGCTGCGCCATTTTATAATTCCAACAATGCACAAGGGTTCTAGTTTCTTCACATCCTCACTAACACTTGTTATTTCCTATTTTTTGATAGTGTCTATCCTAATGGGTGTAAAGTAATATCTCATGTGGTCTTTATTTGCATTTCTCTGATAATTAATTATCTTGGGCATCTTTTTTCATATACCTGTTAGCCATTTGTATGTCTTCTTTGGAGAAACATATACTCTTATTCAGTTTATTTGCCTGTTTATTAACTAGGTTTCATTTTGTTGTTGTTATTGAGTTGTAAGAGTTCTTTGTATGTCTTGGATTTTAACCCCTTATTAGATGATAATATTTTCTCCCATTCTGTAGTTTGCTTTTTCACTCTAGATTGTTTCCTGTGCTGCAAATAATTTTAAGTTTGATGCAGTCCTGTTTATCTATTTTTGCTTTTGTTAACTATGCTTATGGCATTTTATCCAAATAAATAATTGCCCAGTCCGATGTCATGAAGAATTCTCTCAAGGTTTTCCTTTAGGGATTTCATAGTTTAGGGTCTTATGTTCAGGCTTTTAATCCATTTTGAATTGATTTATATGTCTGTATACAATAAAGGTTCAATTTCAACTTTTTGATGTAGATTTCCAGATTTTCCAAGCACTATTGGTTGAAAACATGATTTTTTCTCCATTGTGTAGTCTTGGAGCCCTTGTTGATGATTAGTGGACCCAAATATATGAAGGTTTTTTTCTCTGTTCTCTATTTTGTTCCATTGGTTTACATTTCTGTTTTTATGTCAATAATACATTGATTTGATTACTGTAACTTTATAATGTGTTTTGAAATCAGGAAATGAAAGGCCTCTAGTTTTGTTCTTCCTTTTCAGGAATTTTTTGGCTTTTTGGTGTCCATTGAGATTACATATTAATTTTGAGATTTTTGTTCTATTTCTGAGAAAAATGCCATTGGGTTTTTTATGGGGATCGTCATGAGTCTGTAGATCACTTGGATACACTGAATATTTTGATAGTATTGAGCCTTCTAATTCTTGAACATTGGATGTTTTTCCATTATTTGTGTCTTCTTTACTTTCATTCAACATTTTTTAATTTTCTGTGGATAGATTTTTTGCTTTCTTGGTTTATTCCTACATATATTGTTCTTTTGGGTACTATTGTAAATATACTTTTTTCTTAATTTTCTTTTCAGATCATTTATTGTTAGCATACAGAAACACTACTGATTTTTGTGTGGTGATTTTGTATCTGGCACCTTTTCTGAATTCATATTTTTCTAATAATTTTTTGTTTATATGGTCTTTAGGGTTGTCTATACCTAAGATCACGTCATCTGCAAACAGAGACAATTTCACTTATTCTTTTTCTGATTTAGATGCCTTTTATATCTTTCACTGGCTTAATTGCTTGGCTAAAATTTCCAGTACTATGTTGATAAGAAGTGGTGAGAGTGAGCATCTTTATTTTTTTCCTGATCTTGTATGAAAAGTTTTCAGTCTTTATGACTGTAATATTAGCTGTAGGCTGTTCATAAATGGTGACTATTATGTTGGAAATTTCCTTCTATTCCTAGTTCTTTGAATTTTTTTTTAAACATGGAAAGGGGTTAAATTTTGCCAAATGCTTTTTTGTATCTGTTGAGATGATCATGTGACTTTACGCTTTGTTCTGTTAATGTAGCGTGTTACATTGATTTTTTTTTTAACGTGGATTCATCCTTGCATTCTAGTGATTAATCCTATTTAGTCATGGTGTATAATCCCTTTAATGTGCTATTAAATTCAGTTTCCTAGTATTTTGTTAAGGATTTTTGCATCGACCTTCATCAGGAATATTGACCTGTAGTTTTCTTTTCTTGTAGGGTCGTGTTTCTCGCGTTGGTGTCAGAGCAATGCTGACCTCATAAAATGAGTATGGAAGTGTTCCCTCCTCTTCACTATTTGGCAGAGTTTGAGAAGGAATTATGTCAGTTCTTTAAATATTTTCTTTGTTGGGAAGTTTTTGATTATTGATTAAACCTTACTACATATAGGTCTGTTTAAATTTTCTACTTTTTCCTGTTTTAATCTTGATAGGTTGTATGTTTCTAGGAATTTATTTATTTTGAGTTACCTGTGTGTCAGAGTGTAATTGTTCATAGTAGTTTCTTATAATCCTTTTCATTTCTATGACATCAGTTTTAATGTCTCTTCTTTCATTTCTGAAATTGTTTCCTTGAGCTTTCTTTTTTCATAGTTAATTTTGCTAAGGACTTGTCCATTATGTTCATTTTTCTCTAAAAACCAACTCTTAGTATTGTTATTATTGTTTTTCTATTTTTGTTTCATTTATTTCTGCCCTAATCTTTATCATTTCCATCCTTCTGCTAACTTTGATTCATTTGTTCTTATTTTCCTAGTTCCTTGAGATGTAAGGTTAGATTGATTTGAGAGCTCCCTTTTTTTCCCCCGAAAGTAGGCATTTAACTGCTGTAAATTTCCTTGTTAGTAGTGTTCTTGCTGCATTACGTAAGTTGTTGTATATGTGTTTTTGTTTTCATTTGTCTCAAGATATTTTCTAAGTTCCCTGTGATTTCTTGTTTAACCCATTGGTTGTTCAAGAATGTGTTATTGGGCCAGGCGTGGTGGCTCATGCCTGTAATCTCAATATTTTGGGAGGCCGAGGCAGGTGGATCACCTGAAGTCAGGAGTTCAAGACCAGCCTGGGCAACATGGTGAAACCCTGTCTCTACTAAAAAATACAAAAATTAGCTGGACATGGTTGCAGGTGCCTGTAATTCCAGTTACTCGAGAGGCTGAGGCAGGAGAATCGCTTGAACCCGGGAGGCAGAAGTTGCAGAGAGCTGAGATTGTGCCACTGCACTCCAGCCTGGGTGACAGAGCGAAACTCTGTCTCAAAAAAAAAAAAAAAAAAAAAGTGTTATTTCCACATAGTGGTAAACTTTTTAGCTTTTCTACTACTATGGATTTTTAGTTTCATTCCAATGTATTCAGAAATAAATACTTGGTATGATTTTAATCTTGTTAAGTTTGTTAAGATTTGTTTTGTGACTTTATTTGTGATTTATCCTTGGGAATGTTCCGTGCGCACTTGAGAAGAATGTGTTTTCTGCTGCTGTTGGATGGCGTGTTCTTTATGTCTGTTAGATCCAACTGGTCTATAGTGTTAAGATCCTCTTTTCCTTACTGATGTCCTGTCTGTTTTTTTGATCTGTTATTGAAAGTAAGGTATCAAAATATCCTACCATTACTGTGTCAGTGTCTATTTCTCCCTTCAATTCTGTGAATCCTTGCTTCATATATATGGATGCCCTGGGATTCAGTGTATATACATAATTGTTATATCTACCTTGTGAATTGACCTTTTATCATTATATAATATCTGTATTAGGGCTCTCTAGAGAAACAGAACAGATAGATAGATAGATAGATAGATAGATAGATAGATAGATAGATATAGATATAGATATAGATATAGATATAGATAGATAATAGATAGGTATTTCAATTCAAATGTTATTTAGAATGATCGAAATATTTGGAAATTTAACAAAAAGGTTGACTGTTTGAAAGATGGTTTAGGCCAGGCACAGTGGCTCACATCTGTAATCTCAGCACTTTGGGAGGCCGAGGCAGGTGGATCAGCTGAGATCAGGAGTTCAAGACCAGCCTGGCCAACATGGCAAAACCCCACCTCTACTAAAAGTACAAAAATTAGTCGGGCGTGGTCGTATGGTCATGGGCGCCTGTAATCCCACCTATTCAGGAGGTTGAGGCAGGAGAATCATGTGAACCTGGGAGGCAGAGGTTGCAGTGAGCCAAGATGTGCCACTGCACTCCAGCCTGGGTGACAGAGCAAGACTCCACCTCAAAAAAAAAAAAAAAAAGCTGGTTTTAAATTTTTTCTTTGTCTAGTTTTCTATCTATAAACAATTTAACTGACCTACATTATCAATTTTGCCCAAAGTAAATATTCATGAAACCAACAATAGATAAATTTAAAATTCTGCTGTATTAATTAAAATATTGGATTTGTGATGACAAATATTTTAATGGATAAAATACTAGTGAATCAAAAGCAGAATTGTATAACTAGACTATTTCTTCCTTATTTCCTTACTACATAGGTAAAAGAATAATTTAAATAAAAGCAGTTGAGCAAAATGATGATAATTTCAAATAATCTAGAGGAAAAAAATGTAGGAATAAATGTATCTATGCACAGGAAATGAGTAAATGAGCACTTGGTAAAAATTACAGCATTTAATTCCCAGAACATTAATCAAATAAGAGGTTCTAATATATTCTCTTGATCAATTTTTCTGTTAATGTTGATTGCAAAGGCATAGAATGAAAATTAATAATAAATGGTTTATCTTAATAATCTATTCATATGTTTCCAGTTAAGCATCTACTAGAAAAAATTTCGCCTTGCCGCATTTTACTTCTTATGGCAATAGAAGATTATTACTATTATTTTGTCTTTTTAGTCTATAAAATTAAATTTAAATGCCAAGTTTTTATGGGCTACAAGTCTATAGTGTTTTCTGTCTACAATGCAACATGCAGGTTGGACTCTAGTATATTTTACTGATGACTGAATTTACCAAATGGAGCTTGTGAGTGAATTTTTTAATATAGAAACAATCCCAAAATAGAAGAAATGCAAACCCACTATAATCGTTGTGTTACACTGATGCTTTGCTATTGAGATTTGATGCATTTGGTACTTCTTATATTGTTTTCTAATTTAATCTTCCCAATAACATTATAAAAAACATTTTACTATATCCATATTTGGACAAGTACACTGAGATTGAAACAGGTTAAACAATTTGCCCAAGAAAAGTTGAAAAGCCAAAACTACAACTCAGGTTTGAATCCAAAGCTTGTACTCACAACTACCAAAATACTCCCTTTATCTTATAATTATCTCTGAAATATGCAGTATTCTGTAATGAATATTAAAGAAAGCTGGAACTGCTGGACAGCTGAAAAGAATGTATAGTTACCAGTTCTCAAAATTTCCTTTCCAAACTATGTGAAATAATTTTAAAACTATAAACATTTTACACAAAAACCACACCTCAGCATTGTTTCAAGACAACAAATGCTGGAACAAATAACTGAGAGCACAGAATTTCTAACTTTCATGCCCCTAACCTCTGCCCTGCTCCAGAGCTTTGTGATGAGCAACTACAACCTTCGGAAAACTGAAGAAGACTGAGGCTAACAATGGGGAACAAGGGTGATTTGCAATGTGTACCCAAAAGATTAACCCAACCCTAAATCTAAATGTAGTGGGAATGTGTCCAGGCAGATCAGAGTATGAAATGTTGCAGGAATTAAGGGACTGGAAAGACCAATGGGGAGAACAGGAGGAATTTATTAAGGTGCACACCAGCTCAGCAGATTAGCATCCAAAGGCTGAGCCCCGAACAACGACAGGGCTTGACTTTTATACATACATCTGAAAGGGGATTGGATGGTTTGAATGTTGTGGCATGAAACGGGTGAAAAACCTGTGAGGCTGGACAAGTAGGCTTACAGAAGCAGAAGAAAGGCAGTTAATCAAAAAGTGACAGGTTTCACAACTTAAGCATATCTTGTGACCTTGCTGCACAGAAGGAAAAAGAGGAACGTACAAAACCTTGCAGAATAATTATGAATTTACTAAGGGAGGATTGGTAAAGGGGAGGGGGAAGTTGCGATTTGAGAAAAACTTGTTTTCTCATCCCTACCCTGAAATGGGAGGGACGGGGGCTCTGGAGTCCATCTCTTGAGGGCACCAGCTCTGCAGATAGTGTTATCAAAGCCCTGCCAGAGATCTGCTGTCTATCGGTGGACGTTGGGGTGAGTTACCCTAGTAAAAAAACTTTTTATTTCTTTTAACATCTCCTGCTTCAGGACTACAGATAAGGAATTTCCAAATAAGCTTGATTTAAAGGTCCAGAAAGAATTTATACGGCTATATGAAATTTAAAAGGACAATTTTTTTTTTTACAATTATTGTTTTTATTTTATTTTCCTGTGAAAACCAGAAAACCTGCTAAACAAATTCTGAAAGATCTGTAACAGTGTTACCATAATTCTTTTTTTTATTATTATTATTCTTTAGGTTTTAGGGTACATGTGCACAATGTGCAGGTTTGTTACATATGTATCCATGTGCCGTGTTGGTTTGCTGCACCCATTAACTCGTCATTTAGCATTAGGTATATCTCCTAATGCTGTCCCTCCCCCCTCCCCCCAACGCACAACAGTCCCCGGAGTGTGATGTTCCCCTTCCTGTGTCCATGAGTTCTCATTGTTCAATTCCCACCTATGAGTGAGAACATGCGGTGTTTGGTTTTTTGTCCTTGTGATAGTTTACTGAGAATGATGATTTCCAGTTTCGTCCATGTCCCTAAAAGGACATGAGCTCATCCTTTTTTATGGCTGCATAGTATTCCATGGTGTATATGTGCCACATTTTCTTAATCCAGTCTATCGTTGTTGGACATTTGGGTTGGTTCCAAGTCTTTGCTATTGTGAATAGTGCCACAACAAACATACGTGTGCATGTGTCTTTATAGAAGCATGATTTATAGTCCTTTGGGTATCTACCCAGTAATGGGATGGCTGGGTCAAATGGTATTTCTAGTTCTAGATCCCTGAGGAATCGCCACAGTGACTTCCCAATGGTTGAACTAGTTGACAGTCCCGCCAACAGTGTAAAAGTGTTCCTATTTCTCCACATCCCCTCCAGCACCTGTTGTTTCCTGACTTTTTAATGATGGCCATTCTAACTGGTGTGAGATGGTATCTCACTGTGGTTTTGATTTGCATTTCTCTGATGGCCAGTGATGATGAGCATTTTTTCCTGGGTTTTTTGGCTGTATAAATGTCTTCTTTTCAGAAGTGTCTGTTCATGTCCTTCGCCCACTTTTTGATGGGGTTGTTTTTTTCTTGTAAATTTGTTGGAGTTCATTGTAGATTCTGGATATTAGCCCTTTGTCAGATGAGTAGGTTGCAAAAATTTTCTCCCATTCTGTAGGTTGCCTGTTCACTCTGATGGTAGTTTCTTTTGCTGTGAAGAAGCTCTTTAGTTTAATTAGATCCCATTTGTCAATTCTGGCTTTTGTTACCATTGCTTTTGGTGTTTTAGACATGAAGACCTTGCCCACGCGTATGTCCTGAATGGTGTTGCCTAGGCTTTCTTCTAGGATTTTTTATGGTTTTAGGTCTAACATGTAAGTCTTTAATCTATCTTGAATTAATTTTTGTATAAGGTGTAAGGAAGGGATCCAGTTTCAGCTTTCTACATATGGCTAGCCAGTTTTCCCAGCACCATTTATTAAATAGGGAATCCTTTCCCCATTGCTTGTTTTTGTCAGGTTTGTCAAAGGTCAGATAGTTGTAGATATGCAGCATTATTTCTGAGGGCTCTGTTCTGTTCCATTGATCTATGTCTCTGTTGTGGTACCAGTACCATGCTGTTTTGGTTACTGTAGCCTTGTAGTATAGTTTGAAGTCAGGTAGCGTGATGCCTCCAGCTTTGTTCTTTTGGCTTAGTATTGACTTGGCAATGTGGGCTCTTTTTTGGTTCCATATGAACTTTAAAGTAGTTTTTTCCAATTCTGTGAAGAAAGTCATTGGTAGCTTGATGGGGATGGCATTGAATCTATAAATTACCTTGAGCAGTGTGGCCATTTTCCCGATATTGATTCTTCCAACCCATGAGCATGGAATGTTCTTCCATTTGTTTGTCTCCTCTTTTATTTCACTGAGCAGTGGTCTGTAGTTCTCCTTGAAGAGGTCCTTCACATCCCTTGTAAGTTGGGTTCCTAGGTATTTTATTCTCTTTGTAGCAATTGTGAATGGGAGTTCACTCATGATTTGGCTCTCTGTTTGTCTGTGATTGGTGTACAAGAATGTTTGTGATTTTTGTACATTGATTTTGTATCCTGAGACTTTGCTGAAGTTGCTAATCAGCTTAAGGAGATTTTGGGCTGAGACAATGGGGTTTTCTAGATATACAATCATGTCATCTGCAAACAGGGACAATTTGACTTCCTCTTTTCTTAATTGAATACCCTTTATTTCCTTCTCCTGCCCGATTGCCCTGGCAGAACTTCCAGCACTATGTTGAATAGGAGTGGTGAGAGAGGGCATCCCTGTCTTGTGCCAGTTTTCAAAGGGAATGCTTCCAGGTTTGCCCATTCAGTATGATATTGGCTGTGGGTTTGTCATAGATAGCTCTTATTATTTTGAGATACGTTAAAGGGACAATTTTACAAGCCTTTAGTTTCTGAAGGAGAATAAAGGCTGAAAGAAGGAGGAGGCAGTCTATGGGAATTGGATAGTGAAGGGAGAAAGTAGAAAAAATAGAAAATTTAAAGTCCTGCAAAATAAAAGTTAAATATAAAGTCAAAAATTTCTAACCCTTCCCTTACATCCAAAATAAAGAAAACAAACTCAATAAAATGAAACACCACCAAAAAACCTGGACTTTGATAAATTGACAGTAAAGGCACCATTAAACTTGGACTCCTATGAATTACTCCAATGCCATAAAAATGAACAGGAGGAAAGTAATGTTCATAGGAAAACATTTATGATATCAGAAAATTACATTTTATTAATATCAACTGAAGACCACTCTGAAAAACAACCTTGAAGCAGAATAAATGTGTAATTCTGCACTCCAAAAAATAATATACAAAGTCCTTAAGGATGTGAAAAAAATTAAACTAAAAAACCCCCAAGAAAACAAAACCAAATAAGGAAATCTGACTATTTGCTGTTAAGAATGCAAAATTGAATGATACAGCTACTTTAAATAACAGTCTAGAAATTTCTGACAAAGCTAAACAGTTTTACCATACAAGCCAACAAATCATGCTCCTAGATATTTACCCAGCTTATTTGAAAACGTATGTCCACATAAACACCTTCACACAAATGCTTATACCAAATATATTAAAAATCTCCAAAAACTGGAGTCAACCAAGATATCCTTCAGTAGGTTAATTGGTAAATGATTTGGTATGTCTAGATGATGAACTACTATTCAGCAATAGAAAGAAAGGATCTATCAAGGTACACAATACACAGAAACATGGATGAATCTTAAGTGCACATCGCCAAATAAAAGAAGACAATGTGAAAATGTTACATACTATATAATTCCATTTATATGACATTTGGGGAAAAGCTATATTCCAGAGATGGTAAACAAACCAGTGGTTGCCATTGGTTCAGTGTGGGGAGGGTTGAATAAGTGAATCACAGGCATTTTGTAGGCATTTAAACTATTACATATGGAACTTTAACAGTGGATGGATGATAGTATGCCTTTTCCAAAACTCAGAACTTTACCGCACAAATATTAAACTGTAATGTATAACATTTTAAAAATTATTTAAAAGACTGGGGAATTCCAGGATGGAATGCAGACTATGAGACTATAATCTAAATTTATTACAACTGTGTGGTACAACTTCACTGAAGGTGCAGGGTAGAGTGCTAATCTAGGTAACTTTGCAAATGAGTGGAGTCAATAAAATTGAAGACAAGAAATTGTACAAAGGCACTCTAGTCTAGTTAATAAAGTTGTCTCATGGGGAAATAGGCTAACAATTCTGAAACTACATTCATGTATATTGGAATTTAACATCAGTGAATAAATGGCAGATGGTAGGAACCAAATTTCTCTTTGTTGGTTACAGATCAGCAAAGGGAGAAGGCTAGAATTATGTATGTGGTAATGGATTAGAGTTGGAGACATCATTGTGCAGTCATACCTAGCTTAATATAGATCCAGGCCATTACATATAGAAATCTTTATAAGTATACATATATGCATGAATTAATATAAAAAATATACATATCCTTGATCTGTCCACTAAGAGGGCCTAGAAGCAATGATACCCAATAGCAGTGAGTATATCTAGCATACAGAAATTGGCATCTAGTAACATTCTCCAGTAAAAGAAAACAGGGCCCCTTCAAAAATGGTTTATTGTAGGGCTGGGATATAAAATGTACAATATGAACCTGCAGAATCTTTTGGTGCCAGAAAGTAAAGAAGTGCGCAAACACACACATACGCACGCGCACACACACACACACACTCGCGCCCTCACACATTGATAAGGATATGCAAATGGACACAGGAGCCAACTGAAAAAGATCAGTGTGGTTAAATCCAAAATAATTCAAGCAACAACATAAATAAAGCCATATTAGATTATAATGCAAAGTGCAAAGTAAATATCCATGAGTCCATACTGATATAAATAAATGTTTGGATAAATAAATGTAAGAGAAGAGTTTAATATCTTGTGCAAAAGAATTCCAAATAATTAATGTAGCTATTTCACCCTCAAGGATGTGAACCATAATTCCCTGCTCCTGTGTGTGAGCAGCACATAGTAACTTTTTTTCCTTTTTTTAAGAAGGAAAAAGAGTAACATTACGGTAGAAAAACATGATAAAAACTAACAGCTAGGAGGTTGAGGTTAATATCAAGAGTTATAAGTCATATTAATAATATATACCATTAATATGATGTGGTAAGAATGGCATTTTATCTCTGTGATCTTCCTACCAAAAACCCATAGCTTCCATCTAATCACGAGATAAACATCAGACACGTGGCAACTGAGAGACATTCTACAAAATCCCTGACTGGTAGTCCTCATCAAAAGACCAGATGTCACAGTCCTCAAAAAGGAAGGAACTCTGAGAAACTATCACAACCAAGAGGAACCTAAGGAAACATGACAACTAAATATAATGACATCCTGGATGTGATCCTGGAACAGAGAAAGGGTATTAAATATAAACTAATCTAAATAAAATAAGAACTTCTTCTTAATCTCTAAATTATGACTCTTGACCAAATTTACAAAGGAGTCCTAATCACAGGGTCATAATACCCTTTTTTCTTAGTAAAGCTGTCGAACAGATTAGTCCTCTGGATAAATGAGGCCTGCTTTGAATTTCTGCCTTTCCTTGACTTAACCAGTGAGTCAGAGGGAGAGGCCCCTGCCTCGGAGAATCCAATTTTTATTGCAATTATGAAGAAAATACTTTTGGCTGAGTATGGTGGCTCATGCCTGGAATCCCAGCACTTTGGGAGGCTGAGACAGGCAGATCATTTGAGGTCAGGAGTTCAAGACCAGCATGGCCAACATGGTGAAACCCCATCTCTACTAAAAATACAAAAATTAGCCAGGAATGGTGGCATGCACCTATAGCCCCAGCTGCTTGGGAGACTGAGGCAGGAGAATTGCTTGAACCCAGGAGGCGGATTAATAATAATGCATCAGTATTGGAGTATTAACATGACAAATATGCCATGCTACTAAAAGATATAATAACAAAGGAAACTGGGTTTGGGTTCTACAGGAACACTTTACTATCTTTGCAATTTTGCTGTAAATCTAAAACTACTATAAAATGGAAAGTTGTCTTAAAATATTAGACTATTTAACAAAAAGTAAGAACCAATATTATATCCACCCAAGGTGTCCTTTAAATATCAATGGTATTAAAATACAAGTTTTAACATAAAAGAACTTAAGGAAATAATCACCCATTATCCTTTCTTGAGGAATTTACTGGAGGATGAATAGCATACAAGTGAGGACAGAGATAATTCTGTGAAAAGACTAATGCTGAGCATTTCAAAACAGAAATGTACACATAAGACTAAAATCGGCCAGGCGTGGTGGCTCACACCTGTAATCCCAGCACTTTGGGAGGCCAACGCAAGTGGATCATGAGGTCTGGAGTTTGAGACCAGCATGGCCAATATGGTGAAATCCCATCTCTACTAAAAATACAAATATTAGCTGGGTGTGGTGATGCACACCTGTAATCCCAGCTACTCGGGAGGCTGAGAATCGCTTGAACCCAGGAGTTGGAGGGTGCAGTCAGCCGAGATCACGCCACTGCACTCCAGCTTGGGTGACAGAGTGAGAGTGTTTCCAGAATAGCTGGAAAAAAAAAAAAAAAAAAAAGACTAAAATCTAAGTGGAGGTGAAGGTAGAAATCTAATTTACAAATGTTATATATTGCCACTAAATAAAAGTAATGCATCTTAAAAAGCAAAGAAAAGGGAGAAGAAAAAAGAAAAAATAGAAAATGCTGATAGTTGTAAAGATGGGTTTCAAATAACATTAAGGAAAAACAAAACACACAAAAGATACTAAACCAGATAATAAAAATAAAAGGTTAGATTAAAAAACAGGGGACTAAGCATATATTTTAGAAGATACATGCATCGGTTAGTATACATACAAATATTTCCTAGTTCTGTTTGTTAAGAGGACTTAGCCACGATGACAACTCAGTAGCAAAGCACACTCTGAGGCCAGATTTTGGTTTCTAAGGACTGCTCTTTCTCTTTAGTGAAAGAAACCATAGCTCTATGGAAAAATGACTGATTTTAAGGCTGGAGCAGGTGAAAGAGAAAATGAGCTTGGAACATCTTGTTATACCAGAAAGCATGATTGTGCTCAAGAAACACAAGGATGAGAGCATGCCAGAGAGACACAAGAGTCCATCGGAAAGAACTTTCAACAGCAAAACTAAAACAACGAAATAAGTAACATATACGAGAACATTTATGTTTATGTTACATAACCAACAACGTTATGTTGACATCATTTTTCCCTGACATCATATGATGAGAAGTTAACTTCGCTTCTGTGGTATTCCTTTCAAGAACCCATAGTTCTCATCTCATAGTGAAAAAAACAGCAAAGAAACTTAAACTGAGGGACATTCTACAAGGTATTTTATAGTACTCTCCAAAACTGTCAAGGTCATAAACAACAAGAAAAAACTGAGAAGTTATTACAGCATATAGTAGACTGCGGAGACATGATGACTAAATGCAAGGTGGGCCCCTGGCTGGATTGGATCCTAAAAGAACAAAAGGGCATTAGTATAAAAAATTGTGAAATCCTTGGCCAGTCACGGTGGCTCACACCTGTAATCTCAGCACTTTGGGAGGCCGAGGCGGGTGGATCATAAGGTCAGGAGTTCAAGACTAGTCTGCCCAACATAGTGAAACCCCATCTCTACTAAAAATACAAAAAGTAGCGAGACATGCTGGTGCACGCCTGTAGTCCCAGCTGCTCGGGAGGCTGAGGCAGGAGAATTGCTTGAACCCCAGAGGCAGAGGTTGTGGTAAGGCAAGATTGCACCACTGTACTCCAGCGTGGGCAACAGAGCGAGACTCTGTCTCCAAAAAAAAAAAAAAAAAAAAAAAAAAAAAAAAAAAAA
>NW_026652282.1:95423508-95531764 GCF_009828535.3 Hylobates moloch | reverse complement strand
AAAAAAAAAAAAAAAAAAAAAAAAAAAAAAAAAAAAAAAGGCGAAATTCTCGTAAAGTTTGGAGTTTAGGCAATTATGTACCGATGTTGGTCTCTTAGTTTTGACAAATCTTTACAAATATCAGCATGTAAGATGTTAGCATTAGGTGCAATTGGGTGAGGATTTTAGAATTTTCAATATTATCTTTGTATCTTTTCTGTAAATATACAATGTTTCCAAAATAAAAATTTTATTAGTGAAAACATATAAAGATAAAAGAATAAAGGCAGCCACTAGAAAACAAACCTTTCTCAATATGAAAAGTACACACACATAGACATACAGTACATATTTCATAGAGAAAGAGCATAGCAAATATAATGAAAACCATATATTACAAATAAAAATAAATATGGCATCAAAACCAGGTATATAAGTCATAACAATAAACAGTGGTAAATGAAAAAAGCAAAGCACAAAAAAAGTCTGTACTATGCCACCCTTCATGTAAGAATTGCATATCAGAAAATATGCACATCCCTGAGTATTGGTGCAAAAGAAACACAGGAATGTATAAAAATGAACAGTAGAAATGGATTACAGCCTCAGCCTGGGGTTATGTGAAAAAGAGGAAGAGTTCATAATAAAAGGAGGAAGGATACAGGGGAATAATGATGAGAAGGATGTAACATTTCTCTGACTATAACTGTTTTATATCTCAGACTCAGAATTATATTAATGTGTAACATAAAGTATTAATAAGCAAGTAGTTAAAACCAAAGTATGAAAATAAACCAAAATGGAATATAAACAGTTTTTAAAAACCCCAACCTACCTCTATCAAAAATAAATAAGTTAACCACACTAGTAGTGAGGGAGAAAAGAACTAATGTAAGAACCAATGTGGAAAACTATCCTGACCAGATACTGTTTTTTCAGAATCGCAAAAAAAGGGCATAAAGAATGTCATAAACGCTGTAATCTAGTTAGTAAATATGTTTCACCGAGGGGTTTGCGTTAGCAATTCAGAAATTACTTTTTGTTTATGCCAGAAATAAGCAAAATTTTCTCCTTGGAGATGTATTAAACCTAAAGCTGGGACAAGGAAAACCATGATGATCCTGGAAAATCCTATGGTGCCAGAAAATAAGAAAGTGACCAAACAAAAAAAAAAAAAAAAAAAAAAAAAAGGGGGTTTTTAAAAAAAAAAAAAGGAGACCATATGAAAAAAAAAAAAAAAAAAAAAAAAAAAAAAAAAAAAAAAAAAAAAAAAATGGGGATTTGTCAAAAGGACACAAGGGCCAACTTGAAGGAAATCCTAAAGGTGAAAGCTGAAACAAAATTGAGCAAGAAAATAAACAATGGTTGTGTTAAATGTCAGCCCATAGAATAAAATAAGTATTCAGGAGTTGATACTAATGTAAATAACAGAATAAATACATAAATAATAAGAGGTAATTATTTCTTGCAAAACAATTCCAATTAACAAGCATAAAAGGAATAAGGTTAACAAAAAGTCATCATTAGGCAAACACTGCAATAGTAACATCTGCAGGCAAGTTCCCCAAATGGATGTGAAAATCAGTGGGAGAAAAGTCTGAGGAGAAATAGGATATTTGCATAGTCTCATTGTGTCTCCCTCAGACATTTATTAATTGCAAGGGAGAAAATAGTAACTTGACAATGGGGAAACTCAGCAAAATCAAACTTAACCAAGTGATCAAGTTCAACAACAATAAGACTATTGACATCATGAACTGCTTAATATGACACACTGAGGTCACAACACCATCTTGTGATATGTTTGGAAAAAACCCATAATCTTAATCTAGTTATGGGAAAATATCAGAAAAAGTTTAAATTGAGGGACATTCTATCTGAATAACTGCCCAGTGCTTCTGAAAAGTGTTAAGGTAATGAAAGAAAAGGAAAGATGATTGATAAACTGTCGCTGATTGGAAAAGACAAAGCAGAAATAGTAAATAAATTCAATGCAGGATCCTGAGCAAGATTATGAAAGAGAAAAAGTGCACTAATGGAAAAACTTGTGAATTTTGAAGTAATGTCTGTATTTAGTAAATAATATTTTACTTACGTTAATTTCCTGATTTTGATAATTATACTAAGATTATGTAACAATAACATTGGGAGAAGTTGGGTAAATTGTTATATAGGAGCTCTCTAGTATTTTTGCAACTTTTCTGTAAGTTTACAAGTTCAAAATAAAAGATTAAAATACATTGTTAGGCTGGGTGCGATGGTTCATACCTGTAATCCCCACACTTTGGGAGGCCAAGGCGGGTGGATTGCTTGAGTCCAGGAGTTTGAGACCAGCCTGGGCAACATGGCGAAAGTCCGTCTCTACAAAAAATATAAAAATTACCCTGGCATGGTGGCGTGCACCTCTAGTCCCAGGTACTTGGGAGGCTGAGGTGGGAGGATCGCTTGACTCCTTGGGTGCAGATGTTGCAGTGAGCTGGATCACACCACTGCACTGAAGCCTGGGTGACAGAGCAGGACCCTGTCTCAAAAATTTAAGAAAAAAATGTTGTCAGGAAAGCATTACAAAATTTCGAGAATTACTCTATTAGTGCCAACAGAGGTGAACCAACAGTCAAGTTATGCTTGTACATTGGTTGAGAAGTTAGGAGGCTTTGAAATAGCAGTTTCAAGAAATAGATATAGCAACAATTGTAGTTGGAGATTTTAATGTATGCTTCTTAGAAAATGATATAGCATACAAACAAATATAAACATCACTCTCCATGATGTACTTATTTCACATTATTTCCTGTATTAAAACATCTTATGTACCCCATAAATATATACACCTACTATGTACCCACAAAATTTTAAAAAAATTTAAAAATAATTAAAAATTTTTTAATATCACATTTTATAGCATTTTAGCACTAATAAATTAGTAAATGTATTCAGACATAAGATATAGTTCACATTGGTAGTAAAATTTATAAAAAATCTAGGACTTAGACTAGAATATACAACCCTAAGATAATCTAAATAGAGAGAAAAACATAAACATGCTCTTGGAGGAGATAGTTCAATATTAAAAAGAGTCAATTCTCACTAAATGTATAAAGTAGAGTCTAAATAAAAATTGCAGTTGTGTTTTAATAACAATAAAGTTACTCTGAGATATTTAGGGAAACATAAAGATTTATAAGTAGCTAAGTCAATATTAAAAAGGAGAAAATAAACTGGGCATGATGGTACATGCCTTTATTCCCAGCTACGCAGGAGGCTGAGGCAGGCAGGAGGGTCAATTGAGGCCAGGGGTTTGAGGATGCAGTGCACTGCAATCACACCTGTGAATATCCACTGCACTGCAGTCTGAGGTGACATAGGAGACCCTGTCTCCCCAAAAAAAAGAAAGAAAAAGAAAACAGAATGCTTGCTTTCTGATATATTTAAACAAAACAGATTACATAAATCATAGTAATAAACACAGTGTGGTATTGGTATAAGAACACATATTTAACAAGTACTCCAATGGACCAAACGAGAAACTCAGAGACAAACAGATTCACATGTGTATAAGGAAATATATGACAAAATTGATATCTAAAATCAAAAGAAAAAATGGTATTTGAGATTATGTAAGGAAAATCTATCTTACTATAAATAGAAAATCCTGTATCTCTTCAGAATACACTTAAATTGATGGACTCCAGATTCACTGAAGGTCTATCTATAAAATCAAAAAGTGCAAAATTAATAAAACTTAATATAGGAGAAAATTTTTGTACTTTAAAACTGGGGAAGATCTTTCACAAAAAAAATCCAAAGCACATACAATAAAGCTAAATTTATGAACTGGATGACATCAAAAATTTAGGATTTCTGTTTAATGTAAGATACTGTGGAAAAAGTTTATAATTAGATGACAGGAGGATTTATTTGCAATGTCTAATACTAACAAGGGATTAATATCTACAGTATATGTGATTGTCCTACAATTCAATCATAAGAAGACAGTAATAAAAGTAGAAAAACTATGCAAATAATATAAACATTGGGAGGATGAAAACTTAAAAAGCTAACAAATGTATAAGGTAATGTTCTAACATCAGTAATCAGAGAAACCCCAATTAAAACTGATGTATCACTTAACATGTATTAAATTGAAAACAAGTACAAAGCTGGATAAATGCAAACATTTGCAGAAATGCGGTAATATAGAAATGCTCAATTACTGCTAGTGTGAGAGTACACTGGTACACATATTCTAGAAAATAATCTAGCAGTATGTATATGCTATGATTTAGCAATTATACTCCTATATATATATAACACAAAGAAATTCTCACTAATTTATATGATATTGCATTATATATCTCATTTTCATATCTCATTTGATTATATATCTCACAATATCATATAAAGATTTATAAAAGGACATATACTAGTATATAATTTGTTATATTATTTGTGGTGGTGGCAAGCCTGATACAACTAAGTATCCATTATTGGGTGGGTAGATAGGTAAAGTGAGATGGATGCCTGCCATAAAATATGATACTGCATTTAGAAGCAACAAATTAGATGTATACATAGCAACATAAATAGATATTAATATTAAATGCACACTGCTTAGTAAAAACATGTTAAAAAGATAAAAAACCACATAGGTAAATTGAAAATATGCATAAAACAACACTAATCATTTTGTAAGAACACATCCAAGTGAAAAAGGCTGCTTGTGTTGGCAAAAAGGAGGAGAAAATTGGAGCCTGATGTGGTGGTGAAAGGAAATAAATAAAACAACTCCAAAAGAAACAGAAAATGTAAATGAATAGTTAATTATTTTTAAATGGAAATGCTACTTCCTCTATCACATATCCAATCAAAGAAAGACAAACTCTTCTAGCAGCAGATTTTTGACAAAACCTTTAGGGAATAATTTGTGTCTGTGCCTTAAGTAATCATAAATGACATGTCCCAGTGATCCGTCAATTCTATTCCTGAGTATTATTCCTAGGAAATTATCCCATATGTCCTTAAGATGACATACATTGTTTTTGATGGCAGAAAGCTGGAGAAATAAGGGACGTCATCAGCACTAGTGTAACGTTGTTGAAAAACACACTGGAGTATTGTATACTCTGTGGAAGTAAAGGCTTAGATGTACACATAAACATAATTCTGGGTAGGAATAGTAAGAAAGAAAATGAGATATATAATGCAATATCATATACTTAAACTTCAAATACATGTACACATAAAAAATGCACATTTTGTAAGAATAAAAAAACAGATTAATTAGAATGGTTGACTATGCAGGAATAATTGAATAGACACACATTATATAATTCTGAAACTGCCCGAGCTTCATTTTGTATACCAGGAAATGAAAACAATAATTGTAATTTAAAGTTTCCAAAAAACTCAAAAAAAGGAAGAAGTCTTCATGTTTTTTGCAAATCTTGCCTGACGTCTTTTAGACTTAGCCCAAGATAATTAGTATAATTGGCTAAAGACACACCTGACTTACTGCTATTGATACGTGAGTGCTGGTAGAGGAGGGCGTGGTCCCTGGCTAGGGCTCCACCCCCACGGACCTAGGTGAGGACAGGCATTTTTGTGGCATTTCGCAAGACCACCCTGGCCTGCCACGCCTCCATCCTGTGCCTATAAAAACCGGAGACCCTAGCAAGGCAGAGATAGAGGCAATTGAACATGGAGAGGAGCACATCAGCAGAGGAACACACAGACGGCTGGACGTGGAGAGGAATGCTCCCACGACAAATGCTCCCACAGGAGCCGGCATGCTGGCAGGCCACTGACCAGCAGAAAGATGCGGAGTTTGGCTGGGGCAGTCGGATGAGAGCCTCGGCCTCCAAGCGACCCAACTCCAGGGGAAATCCATCTCCCTTCTGGCTCCCCCATCTGCTGAAAGCTACTTCCACTCAATAAAACCTTGCACTCATTCTCCAAGCCCACGTGTTTTTGAATCTTCCCGGTACACCAAGGCAAGAAACGCAGGATACAAAAAGCCCTCTGTCCTTACAACAAGGTAGAGGGTCTAACTGAGCTAACACAAGCCGCCTTTAGATGACCAGCTAAAAAAGCACCCCCGTAACGCCCACTGGGGCTT
This sequence comes from Hylobates moloch, assembly GCF_009828535.3. NCBI lineage: Eukaryota > Metazoa > Chordata > Mammalia > Primates > Hylobatidae > Hylobates > Hylobates moloch. Next base: position 95,525,670 of record NW_026652282.1, on the reverse strand, counting down.
CAAGAGCTTTAAATATTCACCCCTAGACACTGCCTGGGGTGAGAGCCCCACAGCCTGCCCATCTGTAAGCTCCCCTAGAGGTTTGAGCAGTGGGGCACTGAAGAAGTCTTCCACACCCCCATCACATGACCTGGGAGGAGGACAAGGGAACTTTTCCCATTTCACTATATGTATTGGACTTTCACACATGTATCTCCAACGATTAACTGTACTCTTCACCAATCACTGATATTTATGATCCACAACACAGCCCTGTACTTGGCACCAGGTATAAGAAAAGAAGATAGATAAATCCTTGAACATCTGAGCTGAGGCAAGAGCCCAATCAAAAGAAGAGATCAAAAAATAACATGTACATGCTTTTGTTATTACTATGTTTTGTCCTGTCGCAACTGTGAGTAATTCACTGTATTTTGGTACTTGTGAAGGGAAAATGTTACTTTTGCTGATCTTTGAGGGTAATAATCAACTCAGCCCAGCAGTTAGGTAGTTGTGTAGAGAACAGTGCTAGAGCCGGGAACAATGCTTGCCTGGAACCAATCTCAGTAGTTGTTCCACCATCAAGCCAGGTTTTGGGCAATATCAGTTTCATGAAGACACAGTAACTCTTAAAAGTCATTCAAGTAAATATTGACTGCAGGCATTGCATAAGGCAACACAAGTTGAATAATTTGTTTTTATGAAAGTGCTATATCATCAAAGAGTCTGGCTGTCAGCTTGCAAAAGAAAGAGCACTACATCTAGAGCAACAGCAAAACTATGTCATCAAAAACATCCTCAACTGCTGGCAAAAAAATCCAGACTGGGCAAAGGTAAACGGTCCAATTTAATTATTTTGCTTCAAAAACTTCAAAAGCTAAATGCTGCTATTTTACAGTTTGACTAATTCTGACAGCAGTGTTGAAATGGAGTAGATAGAACTGTGATTGGAGGTTGTGGGGGCTGTAATCAACATTAAATTAACAATCCGTCTTATCAAAAAAAGGCAGATTCTCAGATTGGTCTGACAAAAGTGATAGATGAATACCTAACCTCTAGTTTGAATACATCATAAACTGTGGAAGAGCAAGAAATTGGCAGAGTATCAAGCTAAGCATTGTGCTAAAGCAAAATTCAGTTTCCTAAACAACCAAATGTGAATGGAAAGTGCAACTAAACTGAAAAAAAAAACAGAGAAGAAAAACAATTCTATGCTTGTCTAAAATGTATAGACATGCCGGGGAGTATTATTCAACTATTTATTATTACATGATATAGCACAAAAAATTGAGTACACACAAATCAGTAAGTAAAAAGCTGTAGAATTAGCATGATACCACGGTACATACTAGGCTCCATAGTAGCCTACCAGGCTTTTACCTCATTTTGCTCCTGATAAAGAACAAGGTGGATCCAGGTCAGTTTCATATTCTAAGATAGTTGTCTCAATTTATACAATGAATAGGCAAAAATAATTATAAAAGAAGGTTAGGTACATTGGTCGGGTACAATAAAAATAAAAATAACCAAGAGAAGATTGTATAAAATAATATGTAGGCTGCATCTGTGTGTTTATTTTAGCACTAACTTGTCGGTAATACTAATCCCTGGGTCTCTAGTCTATCTGAATTCTATGCTTCAACAGGTATTATGATAACAAGCTTCTGGTGAGAAGCTGTAAGACATTTTCCTTACATGAGGGGAGTGACATGAAGACAAAGAACAAAAGAATTGGGATGAGCATTATTACACTTTATAAGCAAATGAGGATGAGGCCTAACCATTCACAGAAAATCCCCCTAAAAAGATCTACATATTCGTCATCCCACTTCTACTAGTACAACAGGAAAGCCAACAAATTGGAAACCCAAGTTTAGAATATATGTTGATCTCTTCTCAAGGAATTCTTTCTATCATTATCATTCCACAGGCTATTTTAAAAATGCATAATCAATAAAACTGTCACCAGTGATCCAAAAATAACAACAGATGCAGGCCAAGAAGGAATGCTATTTTGCTTTACTCCCCACGGTGTTCTTTCAAATATATTATGTAATTTATCCAAGATGGAAAAGTTGATTCTGATCATAAGCTCTACATATCCTCTTGAAAGTCTCGAATTACAGACTCAGCCACACAAGGACCCCTTAAGCTTGAGAACCTTGATTGATAAAGTTCTTACCAGGGATAGCATGCTGCTCAGAAGCAGCCAAGCAGCTCTCATACAAAAGGGTGACCATGAATTGTGTCCTGTGACAGATGGATTCCATACTGAGAAGTGCGGCAGATATGAAGTAAGGATCAGGTCTATTTTCTATCCAACTGAATTTTTCTAATAGAAGGAAAATACAACATGAATAGAGTATTCTTTGGCTGGATCAAAATTATAAAGGTCCAATTTCTGTTCATGTTTGGAATATCCTATGTCTCAGTAACAATATTGTACCCTATGAAAATAAAACTGCAAATATGTACAAATTAAAATAATCACTGTTCATACAGAAATTCAAACAAAATGCAATAGTTGAAAGACACATAGATATTGCTTACTATCAAGAAAAACAAACTTTGAAGACACTATCTTCTATATACTCATAGGTAGAAAAGTATGAGTCAATGAAATCATACTACAAAATGAATTCAAAGATTCTTATGCGGTCTGTCACTTGGTAAATATGATGTTGAGTTATGTATGATTTTTATCATAACATTTTCTAAAATCCCAAATGTATAAGAAATGTGGCAAACCTAACACAATTAACTACAGACTGCAACCTATGTTAAGATATCAAATTACTTTTTTCTAGTGAAACATGATAAAAATGCACTTCTTTTAGTATTTTGAGAGGTGTTGCATTGAACTTGTAGATAGATTTAGGAATAATTGGCATCTTCCATCCAGGAACATATTTTGTATCTCGATTATTCAAGCTCACTTACATGTGTTTAAGAAAAGCTGTTTTCTTTATATAGAACTTACACAAATGTTGTTAGATGTATCTTAGGCAGTTTATAATTTGTGTACTTAGGACTCTAGTTGCATACCAATTTAAGCTAGTGTTATGTTTTGGATGTGGTCCCCAATGTTGGAGGTGGGGCCTAGCGGGGAGATATTTGGGTCATAGGAGCAGATCTTCTGTGAAATGCTTGGTGCCATCCCCTTGGTGATGAGCAATTTCCCTCTATATTAGTTCATGTGAGAGGTTGTTTAAAAGAGCCTGGCACCTCCTTCTCTCTCTTACTTCCTCTCTCACTATGTGATACACTGGCCCCTCCTTCACCTTCCACCATGAGTAAAAGCTTCCTGAGTCCCCACCAGAAGCAAAGCAGATGCAGGCATCATGCTTGTACAACCTGCAGAACCACGAGTCAAAATAAACTACCTTTCTTTATAAATAACCACGGCTCAGATATTCCTTTATAGCAACACAAAAGGGACTAACTCGGCTACATTAAGCAAGAATGTGGAATTTATTAACTCATGTGAACAAACAATGTAAAATCTGTAGTGGGGCTGACCTCTGGGAAAAATGTATTCAGAGCATGAAACATCACATTTTCTCTAAATAATACACTCTAAATCTCTCTCTCTCTCTCTCTCTCTCAAGCACACATGCACATGCACACGCACACACACAGGTGCTCTTCCTTCAAAAAACTACAAATTAGAGAACACAATTTTCACCTTTCTTCTATTTTATTTATTCATATTGCCATGTCTTCTTTCTATTTGTGGTATTTTATCATCTATCTTTACTGATACTTCATACTTTTAAATTTATCAGCTGTAAAATACACATTTATATTTAAAATAAAATCTGGAATAAGTATTTAAAAACTTAGGTAGAAAGGAGTGATTTCAGCAAGATAACTGACTAGGAAGCTCCAGTCCCTTAGTCTCCCACATTGAAACATTAAAAAACAAACAAAAAAAGAGACTCACTAAAATCTCTATTGAAGCTCTAGAAAATAGTCAAAGATCAGCAGCAGTAAAACAAATGCCTGATTATAAAAAAGCCACATTCAAGACAACAGAACCATTTTGTGGCTTTTTGTTTTTTAGAAAGACAGGGACTCACTCTGTCACCTAGGCTGGAGTGAAGTGGCATAATTATAGCTCACTGCATCTTCAAACTCCTGGGCTCAAGTAATTCTCTGTTTCAGCCTCCTGAGTAGCTCAGACTACAGGCATGCATCACAATGCCCATCTACTTTTTGCTTATTTTTGTCTAAAGGGGGCCTTGCTAAGTTTCTCAGTCTTGTTTCAAACTCTTGGCCTCAAGCAGTGCCCCTACCTTGGCCTCCCAAAGTGCCGGGATTGCAGGCATGAGCCACCCTGCCTGGCTGGCATTTTTACTTGCCCTTGTTCCATGCCATTTCTGGCACATGGCAGTTTGGTCAGAAGGAAGCAACAATTCAGTTCCAAATTCCCTCCCTCAAACCAGAGGTCACAGGACACATTAGCAATATTCTACTCTGTCTGGGGACTGCTTCAGGATCTCATGTCTCTTTCTCCTGAGCCAAGACTCAGAGCTCAGATGGGAAAAAAAAACAGCATAGCTTGGATCTCAGGCAAGGAAAGTCACAAAAACAGCAACCACAGCTTATGTGAGCTGTACTACAAACCCACATGTTTGAGGCAAGAGATTACAGGTAGAGGAATATAATAGAACATTTTAGTCTCCAAGGAGAAGATGAAGTGATATTCTTGAGAAATTAAGACATTTGAAAGCATTCATATATATAGGAAAATTGAAAAATCCACACAGGGATTAAAAAAAGATGCATAACCAGAAAAGACCTGAGAAGACCTTAGGCTTTCCCTCCAGCCTGGTACCAAGGCTCAAGACATGACCTTAATATCCTAGAATAAACCTTAGAGGTGGTTATTTTTTTCAAATGTACAATTTTCAATACAACAATAACAAATCACAAGGCATGCACTGAAACAGGCAAACAGAGCCCATTCAACAAAAGAAAGTAGTGTGGTGTAAACAGTCCATAAAGAAACATAGGCATTGGATTTACTAGACAAAGATTTTAAAACATTTGTCTTAATTATACTTGAAGGGATAATGCACAATGTAAAAAAAACTAGGGGAATTCAGTAAAATAATATATAAACAAAATAAGAAATATTGACAAAGACATATAAATTATTTAAAAGAACCAAACAGATATTCTCAAACAAAAAAGTACAGTAAATGAGCTGAAAAATCCACTAGAGGTATTCAACAGCAGAATCAAATAGATAGAAGATAAAAGAATAATGTAATTGAAGACAGGAAATTTAAAATTATTGGTTCTGAGGAGCAAAAAGAAAAAAAGAGTTAAGAAAAGTAAACAGTACTTAAGGAAGTTATGGGTTGTCATCGAGAAGCTCAATGTATACATTATGAGAGTTTCAGAAGAAGACAGAAAGGGGAAGAAATTATTTAAAGAAATAATGTCTTAAAATCTTCCCAAATTTGAGGAAAGAGATGGCTCTACAAACACAAGAAACTCAATGAACTCCAAGTAGGATAAAGCCAAAGGGACCCACACAAGATACATTCTAATCAAATTGTCAAAAGCCAAAGACATAGAACATCTTGAAAGGAGCATGGGAAAAGCAACTCATTACATACAAGGGATTCTTAATAAGATTTTCAGTGTATTTCTCAGTATAAATCTTGTAGTCCAGAAGGAAGAGGGATATATTAAAATGCTGAAAGAAAGAATGGTCAACTAGAATTAGATAGATGGCAGAATTGTCCTTCAAAACTTAGGAAGAGGAGTGACATCACTAAGGCGACAGAGTAGAAGATACGAGCCTTCATTCTCTACCTTCCCACCTCTCAAGATATACAGAGCTATTCACAAAATGAAATAGCCCTGAGAAGGCTTGAAGACCCACTAAAGAATCTATAGCAACAAAGTCGAGAAAAAACAATGGGGATTATCCACCCGGAAAGGATTGCTGATGAGACTGCCTTCCTGAGATTGCAGGAGTTGCCTAGGAACAAAGAAAGAGGAAACTATTGATATCAGTCATATGGCTAGAAACACTATTATCCCCAGTAGCCTGCTCCACAGAGGATATTAGCATCTTTTGACAGCCAAGGAAACAAACAACAGAGTGAAGAAACAACCTATGGATTGGGAGAAAATATTTGCAAATAATAAACTTGATAAGAGGTTAATATCCAAAATATATAAGGAATTCAAAAAATAACATAATTTAAAAATGTGTGAAAGACCTGAACAGATATTTCTCAAAAGAAGACATAATTGTCCCGGAGTTCTTCAATATTCTGTGGTGTTGTTTGTGTTTTTTTCTTCACATTTGATACTGATACTCTCATTTGTTTATATTCTAGCTCTCTAATTATTTCCTCAGTTGTATTCAGTTGACTTATGAGCCTGTCAGAGGCACTCTTAATTCCTAGCATTTCCGTTTGATTCTTTCTTTTTTTTTGAGACGGAGTCTCGCTCTGTTGCCCAGGCTGGAGTGCAGTGGTGCAATCTCGGCTCACTGCAAGCTCCGCCTCCTAGGTTCTCGCCATTCTCCTGCCTCAGCCTCTCTGAGTAGCTGGGACTACAGGTGCCCGCCACCACGCCCGGCTAATTTTTTTGTATTTTTAGTAGAGACGGGCTTTCACCGTGGTCTCGATCTCCTGACCTCGTGATCCGCCCACCTCGGCCTCCCAAAGTGCTGGGATTACAAGCGTGAGCCACCGCGCCCGGCTTGATTCTTTCTTAGAGTTCCTTCTTTCTGCTTCCATTCTCAATCTGTTCTTGTTTGTTGTCAACTTACTTTATTAGATCCCTTAACATATTTATCATAATTATTTAGAATTGCCTGTTAATAATGAAATATGTATCATATCTGAATCTGATTCTGATGTTTGCTTTCTTTCTTCAGATTGTATTTTGTCTTGCCTTTTAGAATGACTTGTGACTTTTTTCTTCAAAACCAGACCTGACATTTCATGTAATAGATACTGAGATAAAAGTCTTTGATGTGGGATTTTAGGTTAATAAATCTAGAAGTTTGGCTAAGTTTAATGTTTGCAGTAGAAATTGGTGCCAGAGGCTTCTCATTGTCTATGGTCCTTGTTAATTCCATGCAGTGAGTTTTTCATTGCAGATATAGTACTTTCCCTATCTATTACTCCTATTTGTTTCTCTTATGTAATTTCTACTGTTCTTCTGAGATTACATATCTGCTACCAATTATATCCATTTCCTTTTAATTCTTTGAATATATTTATAATAGTTACTCAAGCTTTTATCTGGTAACTCAGGCTTATTCCAGTCCATTTTAAAAATTACAGTCCATCTTATCATAGTTCTTATAACTAAAAATTTTCAATATTCTAAACACTAACAGCCCTCTGTATCTGCAGGTTCCACATCTTCAGTTTCAACCAAACAAAACTTACCTGCAGTTGATTGAATCTGTGGATGTAGAATGCACAGATATGGGGACGCCAACTGTACTGTCATTTTATGAAAGGGACTTGAGCATCTGTGAATTTTGGTATTTGCAGGGGTCCTGGAATCAATTCCCAGCAGATATCAAGGAATACTGTATTGTAAATGATAGTTTTTAAGATGTCTAGATTATATCATCATCCATTAAAGGCTTTTACCTTTTGTTTTTGTCAGGAAATTAAATTACCTTCTGCTCTTTTTATCCTGTAATTCTAGGTTTTATTCTTTATTTGGGCAAGACTATTAGTTTTATCCATAGTCCTAGGGCACTTCTCTTATTTTAGGGTCTGGTCTTTACTGTTAAGTTGTGACTATTTTGGAATGTCATAATTTCCTCTTTTTTAGTACACTGCAAGTAAATTTCAACTTTTTCAGCAGCGTTTAACTTTGTTCCTTGTTTCTTCAATTCCTCAAGACAAATGCTCCAATTGGAATCCACTGACTTAAGCCATATGAGAAAAGGTCTCCCAATAAGAAATTTAAATTGAACTTGGGGCTTATTTCATTAGAATCCCTTCTCTCAAATGTAGTCCTCTTCTGCCTGGTATATAATGCCTAAAAGAGTTGCTTCATATATTTTGTCCAGTTTTAGAGCTGTTTACAGGGTATGGCAAGTCTGATAATGTTTATTCCATAATAGTTGGAAGTAGAACTTGTTATTCACTTTCTTTTAATAGGAAGCTTTTCTTAGTTATTATGATAGGTGATATATTTGATTGTATGAGAGGTGAGGCAGCACAGTATGTTGAATGAGAGTATAGACTCTGGATATTGCTACTTGACATTGAATCCTGGCTCAGACATTTTTACCCTTCATATGACCTTGGGCAAATAACTACTACAATTTAGAAACTTACTCTTTAAATGAGATTAATGTGACAAAATACATATGAATGTTATGAGTATAAAATGAGTTAAAATATAAAAATGCTCAGGACAGTAATTAGTAAACAGTGAACACACAATAGTTATTTTTGTTTTGGCTTTCTATGTATGCTTTACATGGGAGGTAGGTGCCTAAATCTTTCAGGCTCATAGGGTACTAGCATAGCTGTTCCATCTGTCTTTAAATATCGAAGTCACCCTCCTTCTTCCAGCCTCCAGTAGTTCTGATAACAGTATAGCTGTATTCCTGTGGCCTATCTTGGGAAACTCCATATTTTAGAGGTCTCATCTTTTTGCATATATGGAAAAGTTTATCAGCTCTGTTTGATTTCATTGCTAATTCATTGCCATTGGACATCATCTATATATGATATATATATTTAAATATGTGATGTTATGTGTATATATATACATATAAATATTTACACTTTTGTTGTCATTTCAATGGGATTTGGGGAGAAGAGGAGGGGAAAATATATATATACACATATATATACACATACACATATATATATTCTGTCAGCCATCTTGAACCAGAAGTTTCTCTATTATTTTTATATTTTCATGTATATTTATATAGGTGTAACACACACACAGGATGATTTGAGTGAGCTATGCTCGGCTTTTGGCTCAACATACAAATAGATGGTAAATTATTTAAAGATACATAAAAGGGGACACTATGACCATGTAGGTTTGAAATATATACTGATATTTTTCCTTTGAACGATAAGAAACTCAAATCAGCAGGAAAAAAAACAAACAATCCCATCAATAAGTTGGCTAAGGACATGAATAGACAATTCTCAAAAGAAGATATACGAATGGCCAAAAAGCATATTGAGAAATGCTCAACATCACTAATTATCAGGGAAAAGCAAATCAGAGCCACAATGTGATACCACCTCATTCCTGCAAGAATGGTCATAATAAAAAAAATCAAAAAATGATAGATGTTGGTGTGTTCTTGGTGAAAAGGGAACACTTTTACAATGTTGGTGGGAATGTAAAGTAGTACAACCACTATGGAAAACAGTGTGGAGATACCTTAAAGAACTAAAAGTAGATCTGCCATTTGATCTAGTAATCTCACCACTAGGTATCTACCCAGAGGAAAAGAAGTCATTATACGAAAAAGATACTTGCACGCACATGTTTATAACAACACAATTTGCAATTGCAAAAATATGGAACCACCCCAAATGCCCATCAGTCAATGAGTGGATAAAGAAAATGTGGTATATATACCATGGAATACTACTCAGCCATAAAAAGGAATGAAATTATGGCATTCATAGCAACCTGGATGGAATTGGAGACTATTATTCTAAGTGAAGTTACTCAGAAATGGAAAACCAAACATTGTATGTTCTAACTCATATGTGGGAGCTAAGCTATGAGGACACAGAGGCATAAGAATGATACATTGGACTTTGGGGACTTGGGGGTAAGGGTAGGGGGGTGGCAAGGAAGAAAATACTACACATTGGGTACAGGGTACACTGCTCGGGCAATGGGTGCACCAAAGTCTCACAAATCACCACTAATATTTTCAACTTAACAGAGACAGCTAATGAATTTCTAGACCTATTCAAGTTTTTGTCAGCAAAGTATGTCATAGACTCAATATCCTGATAAGGTAACCAAGTAATCACAACGGATGTCTTTCTGCTATATACAATCTGACCTTTAGCTTCTCAGTACAGCTAATTAATTTGATTCACTTGTAGCATACTGTGGAAAAAAATCCATTTTGTATTTCTAAAAAAATAGCCAAAGTAATTTGAGGTGGTTTTACTGAGTATAATTTTAAAAGAAAATGGTAACAACTATTCATGTACTCTCTATAAAGAGTATGTACCTTCAGCTTCACCCAACTATTTATATCTTTTTCCATTTTCTCCTGGATAACTGAAACTTATGTAAGAGCAGCCACAGGTGAGCATTCACACTGTGCAAAGCAGACCACTCAGCATGAAGATTGGACTGTGACCATAGCATTCTTAGCCTGTGAGAGCCAGTCAAGGTGACAACTAATTTGCACCACTATATTTAATTTCAACTAATACTGTGAATGGATATTCTTTATCATTTTATTTAGTTATCTATTTAATTTATTTTGAGATGGAGTCTCACTCTGTCACCCAGGCTGGGTGCAGTGATGCAATCTTGGCTCACTGCAACCTCTGTCTCCTGGATTCAAGTGATTCTCTTGCCTCATTCTCCTGAGTACCTGGGATTACAGGCACCCACCACCACCCCCGGCTAATTTTTATTTTTATTTTTATTTTTTTGTATTTTTAGTAGAGATGGGGTTTCACCATATTGACCAGGCTGGTCTTGAATCCCTGACCTTCTGATCCACCTGCCTTGGCCTCCCAAAGTGCTGGGATTACAGGCATGAGCCACCGCGCCCAGCTGTGAATGGATATTCTGAAGGTTGATGTCATTTGTACTTTTCCAAATCATCAAGCATTAAATGTTAGATTCTACTAATCAAGCTTGTAGGATAGTTACACATCTTTGGAGTGAAGTAGAGCTCATCAACTGTAGCTCTAAACAAACTGTAATCATATCTGCTGAGGTTTGTAAAACACAGATTGATAATTGTTTAAAAGACACTGCTTGTTTTAAAATGATACGGAATTATTTGTAACATTTCATAGATATAAACCTCCTTGCAAAAATTAAAGCATGTGCTGGAAATAGTAATGAGAAAATATTAAAACCAACAATATCTAGTTACAGCTTTAAAAATGTAAGACTAGCCATCATGTAGAGGGTCAGAATTTTTAATTCTAAACAAACTTGAACACAGTAACAAATTTCATATTGCCTAAAATGTATCCCTATTTTTGCTACCCAACCTTCCTCAAATTGATTTTCAGAATAAAATGCATGTATACTATAACATAGATATTTAACTTCAATTTTCATTTTTAAATAACTTTAGAATAAAATCATATATTAGTATGAATTTATAAAAACCAGCTTCATACTTGACTTGGTGCATTCATTTTAAAAGAAGTACGAAAAGCACTGAATAGTCAAAGCAATCATAAGTGAAAAGAACAAAGCTAGAGGCATCACACTACCTGATTTCAAAATATACTACAAAGCCATAGCAATCAAAATGGCATGGTACTAGCATAAAACAAACACATGGACCAATGCAACAGAATAGAGAGCCTATAAATAAATGCATTCATTTACAATGAATTGGTTTTTGACAGATGCCAATAATGTACTATAAGGAAAGGGCAGTCTCTTCAATAAATGGTGCTGGGAAAACTGAATATCCACATGCACAAGAGTGAAATAAGACCTTCATCATATACTGTATATGAATATCAACCCAAAATAGATTAAAGACTTAAATGTAAGACCTGAAACTAAAACTACTAGAAGAAAACATAGGAAAAAAGCTTCATGATGTTCGTCTGGACAATTGCTTTTTTGATAAGATCCCCAAAGCCCAGGCAACAAAAACAAAATTAGACAAATGGGATTATATAAAACTCAAAAACTTCTGCACGGCCAAAGAAAGAATCAACAAAATGAGAGACAACCTATGGAATGGGCAAAGAATTTGCAAACCATACATCTGATAAGCGATTAATGTCCAAAATATGTAAGGAACGCCAAACAACTCAGTAGAAGGAAAATAAATAACCTGATTTTAAAAATGGGCAAAAAACCTGATGACATTTCTCAAAAGAAGGCATACAAATGGATAACTTCTATTTTAAAAATGCTTAACATTACTAATCACCACATAGATGCAAATTAAAACCACAACAAAACATTACCTCACACCCTCACACCTGTTAGAATGGCTGTTATAAAAATGATGAAAGATAACAAGTGTTGGTGAGGATGTGGAGAAAGGGGAACTGTGGTATAGAGTTGGTGGCAATGTAAATTGTACAGCCACTATGGAAAACAGTATGGAAGTTTCTCAAAAAATAAAAACAGAACAATCATATAACTAAGCAATTTTTCTTCCTCATATATATCCAGTGATAATGGAATCAACATGTTGAAAAGATAGCTGCATCCCCAAGTACTTTGAATCATTGTTCACCATATCCAAGATATGGAATCAATCTAAATGTCCATCAATGGATAAATGGATAAAGAAAATGTGGGATAGATAGATAGATAGATAGATAGATAGATAGATAGATAGATAGATAGATATACACACACAATGGAATACCATTCAGCCTCAAAAAAGAAATCTTGTTTATGACAACATAGGTGAACCTGGAGGACATTATGTTAAGTAAAACATGCCAGGCACAGAAAGACAAACATCACATTACCTCATTCATATTTGGAATCTGAAAATGTTCAACTAATAGAAGCAGATATTAGAATTGTAGTTTGAAGGGGCTGAGGGTCAGGGAAATGGGGAGATGGTCAAATAATACAAAATTTCAGTTATGCAGAATTAATAATTTCTGGAGATCTAATGTACAGCATGGTGGCCATAGTTAACAATAATGTATTGTATACTTGAAATTTCCTAAAAGAGTAGACCATAAATGTTCTTACCACAAAAAAGTGACTACATGAAGTGATATATGTTAATTAGCTAGATAGTTGTAATTATATGTTACATATTTCACAATGCATATGTATATCAAAACATCAGTTTGTATACCTTAAATATGTACAATTTTTAATTGTTAATTATAGCTCTGTAATGCTGAAAAACAGACACTAATATGACTTATGTACCTATACACATATATTTATACTAATACACTTATTATATACACTTACACTTACGTATACCTATATGTTTCTAAATTATATATCCATATATTACATATAAATACTAACGCTTTTATAACGTGCATGACAAAACTTATATGAGGTACCTAGAGAAGTCACATGTATAAAGAAAGAAAGTAGAACAGTGCTTACCAGGAGCTGCAGAAGGGAGAAAGAGGAATCATTGTTTAATTGTTGTAGAATTTCAAATTTGCAAGATGAACATCTCTGGTACTCTGTTTCACAACCATATGAAACACACTTTGCATTGTGAATATACATAGCAATTCTAAACTATACACTTAAAAATGGTTAATTACATCTCTCTATATATCATATGTCATCAGGGAAATGCAAATTAAGCCAACAATGAGATATCACTACACATCTATTAGAATGGCCAGAATCCAAAGCACTGACAACACCAAATGGTGATGAAGGTGTGGAGCAACAGGAACTCTCGTTTATTGTTGGTGGGAATGCAAAAAGGTACAGACACTTTGGAAGAGAGTTTGGCAGTTTCTTAACACAACTAAACATACTCTTACCATATGATCTAGCAATTGTGCTCCTTGGTATTTACCCAGAGGAGTTGAAAACTTGCATCTGTATTGTAGCTTTATTCACAATTGCCAAAACTTGAAAGCAACCAAGATATCATAGGTGAATGGATAAATCAGCAGTGATACTTCCAGAAAATGGAATATTGTTCAGCACTCAAAAGAAATGAGCAATCAAGCCATGAAAAAAACATGGAAGAAATTTAAATACATAATACTAAGGAAAACAAAGCAGTCAGAAAAAGATACATTCTCTATGCTGGCAATTATGGGCATATCTTGTTTTATTGTGTTTTGCTATATTGAACTTCACAGATAGTGTGTTTTTTTACAAATTGAAGATTTGTGGTAGCCTTACATTAAGAAAGTCTATCAGCTCCATTTTTCCAACCGTATGTGCTCATTTCTTATCTCCATGTGACATTTTGATAATTCTAGCAATGTATAAAAATTTTTCATTATTATTGTATCTGTTATGGTGACACGTGATCAGTGATCTTTAATGTTGTTATTGTAATTGTTTTGGGGTACCACAAATTGCACCCAATAAGACAGCAAACTTAATCCATAGATGCTGTGTGTATTCTGACTGCTCCAGGGACCCACCACTCCCCTGTTTCTCTCCCTCTCCTTGGGCCTTTCTGTTCTCACAACAATATTGATATTAGGTCAATTAATAACCCTACAATGATCTCTACGTGTTCAAGTGAAAGGAATAATTTTACATCTTTCATTATAAATCAAAAGCTAGAAATGATTAAGCTTAGTGAGAAAGGCATGTCGAATTCCAAAATAGGCTGAAAGCGGGGCTTCTTGCACCAAACAGCCAAGTTACTAATGCAAAGGAAAAGTTTTTGAAGGAAATTAAAAGTGCTGCTCCAGTGAACACACCAGCGATAAGAAAGAGAAACAGCCTTATTGCTGATATGGAGAAAGTTTCAGTGGTGTGGATAAAAGATCAAACTAGCCATAATATTCCCTTAAGTGAAAGCCTCATCCAGAGCAAGGCCCTAACTCTCTTTAATTCCACGAAGTCTGAGAGAGGTGAGGAAGCTGAGGAAGAAATGTTTGAAGCTGTTAGAAGTTGGTTCATGAGGTTTAAGGAAAGAAGCTGTCTCCATAACTTCAAAGTGCAAGATGATGTAGCAAGTGGTTCCATACAGCAGATTTTTAATGTAGACAAAACAGTCTCATATTGGAAGAAGATGCCATCCAGAAGTTCCAGAGCTAGAAAGGAAAAGTCAATGCCTCACTACAAAGCTTCAAAGGACAGGCTGACTCTTGTTGGGCCTAAAGCTGGTGACTTTACAGTAAAGCCAATGTCCATTTACCATTCCAAAAATCCTAGGGCCTTTATGAGTTATACTAAACCTACTCTGCCTGTGCTCTATAAATGGAGCAACAAAGCAAGGATGACAGCACATCTGTTTACAACATGGTTTTCTGAATATGTTGTGTTCACTGTTGAGACCCGCTGATGAGAAAAAAGAAAGAAACAATTAGTTTTACATATTACTGTTTGTTGACAATGTACCTAATACTCAAGAACTCTGATAGGGATGTACAAAGAGATTAATGTTCTTTTCATCCTTGGCTATACAACATTAATTCTACATCCCATGAATCAATTTTGACTTTCATATCTTATTATTTTAAAAAATACATTTTTGCAAGGCTATAGCTGCCATAAATAGCTATTCCTCTGATAGATCTGGGAAAAGTCTATTGAAAACCTTCTGGAAAGGATTCACCATTCTTGATGGCATTAAGAACATTTGTATAGCAGAGAGCCAAATTATGAATTAACTGGCATTCACAATTTCTACAAAGGGAATAAAATACCTAGGAATACAGCTAACAGGGGAAGTAAAGGACCTCTTCAAGGAGAACTACAAACTACTGCTCAAGGAAATCAGAGAGGACACAAACAAATGAAAAAACATTCCATGCTCACAGATAGGAAGAAACAATATTGTGAAAATGGGCATACTGCCCAAAGTAATTTATAGATTCAATGCTATTACCATTACAGTACCATTGACATTCTTCACAGATTTAGAAAAAACTATTAAAATTTGTATGAAACCAAAAATGGGCCTGTATAGCCAAGATAATCCTAAACAAAAAGAACAAAGCTGGAGGCATTATGATACTCGACTTCAAACGATACTACAAGGCTGTAGTAAGCAAAACAGCATGGTACTAGTACAAAAACAGACACATAGACCAATGGAACAAAATGGAGAACTCAGAAATAAGACCGCACATCTGCAACCATCTGATCTTTGACAAACCTGACAAAAGCAATGGGGAAAGGATTTCCTATTTTATAAATGGTGCTGGTAGAACTGGCTAGCCATATGCAGAAAATTAAAACTGGACCCCTTTCTTACACCATATACTAAAACTAACTCAAGATTAATTAAAGACTTAAATGTAAAACCCAAAACTATAAAAAACCCAAAAGATAATCTAGGCAATACCATTCAGGACATAGGCACTGACAATGATAAAGCAATTGCAACAAAAGCAAAAATTGAGAAATGGGATCTAATTAAACTAAAGAGCTTCTGCAAAGCAAAAGAAACTATCATCAGAGTGAACAAACAACCTACAGAATCGGAGAAAATTTTTTCTATCTATTCATCTGACAAAGGTCCAATATCCAGAGTCTACAAGGAACTTAAACACATGTACAAGAGAAAAATAACCGCATTAAAAAGTGGGCAAAGGACATGAACAGACACTTCTCAAAAGAACACATTCATGTGGCCAATAAACATATGAAAAAAAGCTCAACATCACTCATCATTACAGAAATGCAAATCAAAAGCACCATGAGATACCATCTCACACACACCAGTGAGAATGGCTATTATTAAAAAGAAACAACAGATGCTGGCGAGGTTGTGGAGAAACAGGAATGCTTTTAACTGTTGGTGGGAATGTAAATTAATTCAACCATTGTGGAAGACAGTGTGGTGATTCCTCAAACACCTAGATCCAGAAATACCATCTGATACAGCAATCTCATTGCTGGGTATATACCCAAAGGAATATAAATCTTTCTATTATAAAGATACATGTACATGGATGTTCATTGGCGGCACTATTCACAATAGCAAACACATGGAATCAACGAAAATGCCTGCCAATGATAGACTGGATAAAGAAAATGTGGTAAATATACACCATGGAATACTATGCAGCCATAAAAAGGGATGAGATCCTGTCCTTTGCAGGGACATGGACGGAGCTGGAAGCTGTTATCCTCAGCAAACTAATACAGGCACAAAAAGCCAAACACTGCATGTTCTCACCCATAAGTGGGAGCTGAACAGTGAGAACACATGGACACAGGGAGGGGAGCAACACACAATGGGGCCTGTCAGGGGAGGGCAGATAGGGAAGAGCATCAGGAAAAATAGCTAATGCATGATGGGCTTAATACCTAGATGATGGGTTGATAAGTGCAGCAAACCACCATGGCACACGTTTACCTGTGTAACAAACCTGCACATCCTGCACGTGTACCCTGGAAAATAGAATAAAAAGAACATTTGTAATCCATGCAAAGCGGTCAAAATATCAACATTAAGAGGAGTTTGGAGGAAGTTGATTTCAACTCACAAGGGTGACTTTGAAGGGTTCAATACTTCAGTGGGGGAAATAAATGTAGATATGATGGAAATAGAACGAAAACTAAAATCCATCACCAAAGATGTAACTGAAGTGCTGCAATCTCATGACAAAATTTAAATGGGGGAAGGTGTTGTTTCTTATAGATGAGCAAAGAAAATATTTTCTTGAGATGGAATTTACTCCTTGTTAAGACATTGTTAACATCGTTGAAATGAAAACAAAGGATTTAGAATATTACATAAACTTAGTTAATAAAGCAGTGGCAGGGTTTGAGAGGAATGACTCCAGTTTTGAAAGAAATTCTGCTGTGATAAAATGCTATCAAACAGTATCGCATGCTATAGAGAACTCTTTTGTGAAAGGAAGAATCAATCAATGTGGAAAATTTGATTGTTGTGTTAAGAAATTGGCATAGCCACCCAACGTTCAGCAACCACCACCCTCATCCGTCAGCAGCCATTAACATGGAGGAAAGGCATTAACATTAACCAGTGAAAAGATATAGGCTCTGATGATTGTTAGCATTTTTTAGGAATAAAGTATTTTTAAATTAAGATATGTATGTCGTTCTTTACATGTAATTCTATTGCGCAATTAATAGACTAAAATATAGTGTACACATGACTTTTTAGGCGGTGGGAAACGAAAAACTTTGTGTGATTCACTTTATTGCAATATTGCTTTATTGCAGTGATCTCGAACTGAGCTAATAGTATATTTGAGGTATGCCTATATGTGACATTCTAGAAAAGGGAAAACTATGGAAGCAGTAAAAAGATCATTGTTTTCCAGAGGTTGGGTGGGAGAGAGGGATGAATAGATGGAACACAGAAGATTTTTAGGGCAGTAAATCTGTTCTTCTGTATGATACTATAATGGTGGATATATGCCATCACAAATTGGTCCCAACCCATAGAATATATACCACCAAGAGTGAACCGTAATGTAAGCTATGGACTTTGGGAGATAATGATGTGTCAGTAAGGTTCATCAATTGTAACAAATGTACCACTCTGGTAGGAGATGTTGATAATTGGGGAGCGTATGCATGAGTTGAGGAACAGAGGATTACATAGAAAATCTCTCTGCTCAATTTCGATGTGAACATAAAATACACATGTATATATATCTTATAATTTTAAGTACATATTGCAATTGTTGATTTCTTTTACTCTAAGAAAATTATAAATGCATGAAACCACAGCATTAAATGTACTCCTTATTAATGATTCTGTAGTAATGACATGCATTCTAACTGCCAGAAATTTGTAATTTGTGTTTATAATTACTTCAAAATAACTCTTTATTTGTTAATTATATAACTATTATTATTAAACACAAGATCTTATGTAGTGTCTAGTGTTTCTTATACCTGAAGCTATGTTCTGCAAGTGAATATAAACTTTAATGAGTATGTATTCAATAGGAATTTGTTCTACTCATTTATAGTCAGTCTTGTTATTTTTTCAGGGATTCTTTGGCAAACATTAAGCATTTTCTTTCATGACCTCATTAACCTATTTTATTCTATTGGTAATTTGAGTAAAATAACATTCAACACGCCCATTTGTGAGAGTTGTACTTGGAGATCAAAACAGAAGTTGGAGATGTCAACAAGAAGTGCACATCACTGCTTGCCCCCTTAAATATTACAAAGTAGGAAACAATTGTCAGTGTTTCTTCATCTCGCCCCTACTGCACAAAACCGTGCTTCTTTTCCTTCATAACCATTGTTTTCATGTGGCCCAGAGTCCTTCATTTGGGTTTCAAACCTAGGTCTCTGTAGCAGTGACCCACGTTACCAAGCCATGAACTTTACCAGGAAATACTGAGCTCCAAAGACCTTTAGAATTAAACTGTTTCTTAAATGTTTTTGAATAGAATATAGTCATTTTCCAGATTAGAAAATTGAGACTCAGGCAAAAGTGCTAGGCAATGTTACTTACCTGGAACTGAAATCCAGG
Source organism: Hylobates moloch (assembly GCF_009828535.3). Lineage (NCBI taxonomy): Eukaryota > Metazoa > Chordata > Mammalia > Primates > Hylobatidae > Hylobates > Hylobates moloch. The sequence continues at coordinate 95,506,385 of NW_026652282.1, read as the reverse complement.
TCATCTGACATTCAGTTAGATATTGCTTCCATTTAAAAAGCTTTTTTTAAAATATTTCTTCAGATGGTCCTGTCTCTCCTGACATTAAAATCTAGAAAAATACATTCCCTTTAATAGAGAATTCTAACTAATTTGCTCAATTAGACTTTACAGTGTATTCCTTTATAGGTTTCTGTAGTCTTATAAGTAACTCTCATCCTCTGACTCTACTCATTTTTACATATATCAGCCTCTCCCATCTTACACAAATCCTCTCCTCAGTGCACTTACTGTTTAAAACACTCCACACTCTCTTTCTTTTAGAACCGTTTGTATTCAACCCATTTCCTCACCCCCTTTATACATCCATTGCTGTCTGGCTTCTGCCTCCATCATTCTACCATAACTTATTTTACTGAAGACATCAATGACCTGTGTGCCACTAAACCCAAGGGATGCTTTTTAGTCTGTATCTTGACAGTGTCTTGTCAGTAGTGAGCATGGGTTATCTTGGTCTTTTAAAAAATACCCTTAGTCTTGTTATCTTAGACATCATATTTTAAGGTTTTTCTTCCTGTATGTCTGGGCACTACTTTCTAGTAGCTATTATAGGTTCATGTTCTTCTCTTTCTTCAAATGCTTTTGACCATAAGACTTTGTCCTAGGCCCTCCTCTCTGCATGTTGGAAATGTTTATTAGGCATCTCTATGTGCTAAGCACTGTCATAGGAACTGAGAAGAAGCAATGATTAAAACAGATAAACTTTGACCTCAAGGAGCTTCTATTCTTACATTCGTTTATCTCTACAACATACTCTGAGTATCATCATCCAACCTGTGTCTTTAATCACCATCTCTATATAGATCATTTCAAAGTATATATTCTCACCATGGTCATCTCTTACTAAGAAGACACAATTCAAGGTGAAGACTGTAGGATGAAAGGAGTCTCGTGGAGACAGAAGGGAGAAGAGTATTCCAGACAGAGAAAGCAGAATGTACAAAGGTCTGGCCTTTTGAGGCCACAAATAATCTGTGTCCGTAGAGCACCCCAAGCTGAGGTAGAAGAAGAAGGTAAGGGCTAGATCACACAGACATTTTGAATCACAATAAAGAGTTTGACTTTTATTTCAAATACAAAAAACTTCATTGATTTACTTTTCAATTCTAGTGAAAATACCATATTATTTTCATTGGTTTTGCTTTATTGTGTTTAGATTTGATTGAAGAAGCCCTATGTTAACCTTTAAAAAGTGTCTATTTTCATGCGTCTACTCTTTTATTATACTTCAGAATAATTTTGTCAATATAAAAAATCCATTGAAATTTAGCCGGGCGCGGTGGCTCGCGCTGTAATCCCAGCACTTCAGGAGGCCGAGGTGGGCAGATCATGAGGTCAGGAGTTCGAGACCAGCCTGACCAACATGGTGAAACCCCATCTGTACTAAAAATACAAAAATTAGCCGGGCATGGTGGCTCGTGCCTGTAATCCCAACTAATCAGGAGGTTGAGGCAGGAGAGTCACTTGAACCCAGGAAGCCGAGGTTGCATTGAGTCGTGACTGTGCCACTGCACTGCAGCCTGGGCGAAAGTTTTTTTTCCGTCTCAAAAAAAAAAATTTTTTATTGAAATTTTTATTGTAATTTTAATAAGTATGCAGATTAACTGGGAGAGAATGGATATCTTTTTGGTATAGCATCATTTTATCTAAACACATACTACTCTTCACTTATTCGATCATTCAGTAAAGTTATACTGATAGGTTGAGATAGATAGATTTACACTATACAGTTGCTTTTATGTTTATTTCTAGGTATTTCACAGTTGTTACGATGAATGTGATTTTTATTGTTATATGTTCTAAGTGGTATTGAGTTTTGTAGGAAAACTAATGATTTTATATATTAAATTTGTAGTCATGTACCTTATAATATCTATTAATTTTTCAGTTATTTTTCCTTGAGTTTACTAGTAAAACACGTTTCCAAATAATTATAATTTTATATTCTCCATCCCCAAAGCTATAATTTTACTTTTTATTCATGTTCTAATGTATTAAATTATACTTCCAGAAGGATGAAAAACAAGTAGGTTTGTAGGAGGATTTGCCTTATTCCTATTTCAATGTGATTACAGTTTTAACAGTATATATCACAGAAGCTATTAGTTGGAAATACATATTCAATAAGACATTAAGAAAGATTTTCATTTCTAGGTTTCTAAAATGTTGTCCCTCTCAGGAATAAGTGTTGCCTTATATCAACTACCTTTTCTGCACTATATAGATCAGTGTACATCTGTCATTTGATCTATTTCTGTTATGATTTTTGTTCACAGATTTCCTTACAAAGAATCATTGTTTAATTCCTGGAATAAACCATATTGGTTATGGTTCATTAATATTTTACCATATAATGCTAGACTCCATTATCTAATATTTTATTTAGAATTTTTGCATCTATAGTTATAATTCATATTGGTCAGTAATATGTTGTGATATTCCTAAGAATTTTTTATATTAGTAATGGATGTTAAATTTTACAACTCTTTTTAGCATCCACTAAAGATAGACCACATGGTATGTCTCTGAAAACACGATAACTTTGCTAAAAAAATTGTTTTTTAATTAGGGTTTGTGAAAGGAAAATATCTTGGGCCCCTTCAAGCTGGGAACTGCTCAGGGCAAATCTGCTTCCCATTCTATTCAAAGTCATCCCTCTGCTCACAGAGATACATGCATATTCTAATTGCTTTGTTTGGAAACACTTATCAGAAATGCAAAAGAATGCAAGCATTTGTCTCTCTCCTACCTGTGACCTGGAAGCCCCAGGGACGGAAGGGAGAGGGGGGGCCCTTCTTTGAGTTGTCCCTGGCTTTCTGGATGGAACTAATGTACTTTTTTTTTTTTTTTTTTTCTTTTCTTTTTTTTGAGATGGTGTCTCACTCTTGTCACCGCGGCTGGAGTTCAGTGGCGCGATCTTGGCTTACCACAACCTCCGCCTCCTGGGTTCAAGCAATTCTCCTGCCTCAGCCTCCTGAGTAGCTGGGATTACAGGCACCCACCACCACACCCGGCTAATTTTTTTTTTTTTTTTTTTGGTATTTTTAGTGGAGACAGGGGTTTCACCATGTTGGTCAGGCTGGTCTCGAACTCCTGACCTCATGATCCACCCGCCTCAGCCTCCCAAAGTGCTAGGGTTACAGGCGTGAGCCACCGTACTCGGCCGAACTAATGTACTTCTTACCTATATTAATTGATGTCTCATGTCTCCCTAAAATGTATAAAACCCCGCTTTGCCCTGACCACCTTGGGCACATGTCATCAGGATTTCCTGAGGCTGTCATGGGAGCATTCTCAACCTTGGCAAAATAAACTTTCTGAATTAACTGAGACCTGTCTCAGATTTTCTGGTTTCCCAGGTTATAGAGAACTATGAAATTTTCTTGGATGTTTGTCAGATAGTTATATACCTTTGTTATTTAAAACATCTGAGATGTGTATATATATGGATTTTTTTCATTTATTTTGCCAGGAAAATTGTGAGACCCTCGATCTGTAAACACAAGTTTTCTTTATTTCAGATTTAAAAGATAATTGATTATTTCTTTTGACTCTACTTTTCCTATTTCTTCCTCAGGGACACCTATACTTTTTAGATTGCATTTCTATTCCCTTTCCACTGTAATCTTACAGTATTTATTTGTCTTTGCCATTTTTCTCAGTTATCTCACACAGTTTATTACTCTTTTCACTTATTGGGCTGAAATAATTTTTGACGGTCTTAACTATTTCCTTTACTCAGTTCAAATGTGGCTGTTAATTCTATTATTATAGTATAGCTTCCTTGCAATACCTCCTTATTTCAGCCATTATAATTTACATCTGAGCTTGTTTCTTTTTATAATTTTCTGTTCCTTTTTTGAAAATAGCACACTTCCTTGCAGTCTATTGAAGATATGCAACATCTTTAGAAATTTCTTCAGAATTATTCAGGAGGTCATTTATTTTTCAAATATATATGCTTCCTTTGAAAGTGTGAGTTTTATATTCCTACTCTTTATTCTTGAACATTTCCCATAAACCCACAGTGCTTGTGGTGGTGGTGGTGGCAGCGGCGGTGGTGGTGGTTTATGTTTTTCTTCTATTTTTTTCTTGAAAGAAGTAAGCTTTATTTGGACTTATTTGACAGCCTATGAGCTGCCTTTTATTTACTTAAATTATAGATAAATTCACTTCTAAAATCAATATTTGGGAGCAGGTTGATTCGCTTCGTTTTCATCCCACGCCCACTTTTAGCAACAGTCAGTACAACTTTGATGTTCTGAAGTGGGATAATTTTCTACCACTTTGCCTGGTTTTCAGAAAAATTGAGTATACTGCTTCCAAGACTTCTCTCTGTGTCTTTCTCATTCCTCCCTGACCTCTGCTCACAAAAAAACTTTACCCCTAGGTACCATCTCCCTTTGTTCCTGTCCTGTTACATTTTGATTATAGCCGTTTCTGAATGTTTTTAATGAGAAGAGAAGCTATACTCAGCCTTCTTGTTTCTTCTTGACTTTTAGAGAAAAGCTGTTTCTTAGAGCGAAATATAGAAAGCTCAGCAAGCAAGACCTGAAGTCTTTTTCTTAATCCACTTCCATATTCTTATAGTTAATAGACATTTCTTCCACAATCTAGCATTAGGTCAGTGCTTGTTTTCAGGTGGCATGAGATTTAACATTAATGTATGCCTTTATGTGGTATTTTAGCAGGAAGCTTGGAAAGTCTGAATTAGGGGCTGTTAATCAGGCATTATTTTAAGCTAGAAATTCTTCTGGCCACTTATACTGATGTCTTATTTTATTGTGCCACAGTTCCTAACATATAGGAATTAAGAAGTAAGATGGTCTTTTAAGGCTCAAGACATTCCATGTATTTGCTTCTATTTTTATTTATCACTGTCCTCAGTATCTTCAGTTCCTTTTATCTAGAAGTTAGCCCAGTGTTTTCACCACATATTCGATTTTATAAAGGATAGTCTCAAACCAGAATCCATTAAAATTATTCAAAAAAGCAAAGCACTCTTATTTTCTTATTATCTTAAGGAGAAGCAAAACATTGGTTCACAAACGTTCCTTTGTTTAAAAATAATTTCTCACATCAGGTTAATGTAGTAAAGTTTATTACACGTTACTTAGAGTTTGCAACCTGAAGCAATCTCAACTTAAGTATCTCAAAGTGCATAGGGGCAGGCACCAGTAACAACCTTGGGTTACAGTTGGTTTTTAAAAAAAAAATGGAATAATAACACAGTATTTGGTGCCTTATTTTGAATGAAAAGTTCAAATTTGTATTCACCATAGGATTCATACTCAATAGAGCAACTGATTTCTGCTATTGCAGACGCTATATCAATTTTAACCAATTTCAAACAAAACATGAAGATAATGAATATTATACGTGATATGTTAACTAATGAATTGTAAATGTTCTTTATTTTACTGCCAAAAAGAAACTGAAAGAACTTTGTGCTTAGAATTTATTAAAATATGGGTGGCCATATTAACGTATAAAAGAAATATTATTTCCTTTTAAAAAATACAATTTGCACATACATTAAAATCAATTATTATGTAGACATCTAACAAAAGCATTATATTTAAAATGTCAGTCCAAAAGTAATGCAAGGTGCCATTTCCCAATACTTTGAACATGAGAGAATTCTTTTTTTGTTGTTGAGATGAAGTCTCACACTGTTGCCTTGGCTCCCAGTGGCGCAATCTCTGCTCACAGCAACCTCCACCTCCTGGGCTCAAGTGATTCTCCTGCTTCAGCCTCCCAAGTAGCTGCGATTACAGGTGCCCACCACAACACCCAGCTAATTTTTTGTATTTTAGTAGAGATGGGGTTTCACTATGTTGGCCAGGCTGGTCTTGAACTCCTGACCTCATGATCTGCCCACCTCAGCCTCCCAAAGTGCTGGGATTACAGGCATAAGACACTGCGACCAGCCGAGAATTTTTTATTTCATATCCAAAAGAGCAGTTTTAATAGCCTTCAATTTTTTATTTATTTATTTATTTTTATTTATTTTTTTTTTTTTTGGAGACAGAGTTTCACTCTTGTTGCCCAGGCTGGAGTGCAATGGCACGATCTTGGCTCACCACAACCTCCGCCTCCCAGGTTCAAGCAGTTCTCCTGCCTCAGCCTCCCAAGTAGCTGGGGTTACAGGCATGTGCCACCACGCCCGGCTAATTTTGTATTTTTAGTAGAGACAGGGTTTCTCCATGTTGGTCAGGTTGGTCTCGAACTCTCAACCTCAGGCGATCCACCTGCCTCGGCCTCCCAAAGTGCTGGGATTATGGGTATGACCCACCATGCCCAGCCAGATGCAGGTTTTTTTCATTATATATATTTATGGCATACAGTGTGATTTTTTTTTTTTGTAAGACAGAATCTCACTCTGTTGCCCAGGCTGGTGCACAATGACACAATCTCGGCTCACTGTAACCTCCGCCCCCTTGGTTCAAGTGATTCTCCTGCCTCAGCCTCCCGTGTAGCTAGGATTACAGGCGCCTGCCACCACATCCAGCTAATATTTGTAATTTTACTAGAGACGGGCCTTCACCATTTTGGCCAAGCTGGTCTTGAACTCCTGACCTCGTGATCCACCTGCCTTGGCCTCCCAAAGTGCTGGGATTACAGTTGTGAGCCACTGCACCTGGCCCAGTGTGATGTTTTGATATATGTGTACTTTATGAAATGATTAAATCAAGCTGATTAACATACCCATCACTTCATATGCTTATCATTTTTTTGGGATAAGAACATTTAAAAATCTAGTTTTTTAGCAATTTTAAAATAGATGCCATTTTTAATGCAAGACCAGAACTGTTACAAAAATACATAGGAAGGGCATGTCCTTTATAACAGACTGTTGTGTGCCAAGTCAGTTTCTCCAATATTAGATTTCACATATGTAAGTTGTTGCTTAAATTGGAACAGCTCCCAATCAGTTTTGCATCCTACCACCTCCTACTCTGCATTCAAAAAAACCTATCAAGGCAGAGTCTTCTCAGATACAGGTGCCTTTTATTATTATTATTATTATTATTAGGGTGGTTGTCTCAACCCAAGATTTCTACAAAATTGTAAAAGCTTTAGGGGAGTCTCTCTTTGGGGTCTGAGAGTGAATGGAATTTTACACACAAAAAAGTTATTAAAGTCCTTGTTGTTCTCCTAATCATGTCTGCATGACTAGTCGGACCTCAAATCCATTCATTCAGGAAATATACTCTGACTTAATGGTGTTAGGAGAGGTTATTTTTAACTGAGATAAACCAAATAATTTTCTGTTAAGTTGTTCTATTCAAGCAGTAATAATGTAGAAGAACCATAATTATTGTACTGAAATCTAAGGAGACAATAGAATACAGTCAAATATTGTTGGGTTTGAAAGCAGAGAGACCTGGACTAAGGTCTTTGCACAGTCACTTACTAATCATGCGACCTTGGGCAATTTTTATCTCCTCTCTGAGTCTTAGTTTCCTCTTCTGTAAGATAAGGGTACCAGTATCTGCCTCGAGGGCCATTAGGCTTCAATGAGATAGCACATCGAAAATGACCTGGTGTACAGTTGGCATTTAATAAACACTAGTTTTTTTTTGCTTAAAGGCCACAATAACATTGTGAAGGGTGGGAGACAATCTCCTGGTAGCAATAAGAAGCCTGGAACCTGGAATAAGATAGGTCAGGGTTATAGTCTTTGGTGCTTTGTTTGCCTCCTTCCATGTTCCTTCTCTCACACTTTCCTTCCATTCAGCCTCTTCTAAGACAGTGAAAACACTTCCTTGATCATCATTTCTCCTCTAGTGATTTTTATGCCAGCCATAATGAACTCATTTTAGTTTTTCAAATATTTTATGTTCTTTGGGTCTCAGTCCATGTTGTTTCCTCTTTTTGGAACACACATTAACCAGTTATTTACCCATCTTTTATGTCTTTCTTTAGTAAGCCATCCATGAGTCCCTAAATTAGGGTTTGATGTCCCTTTTATATGTTGTCACAGCACCTATTTCCTCTATTGTAATATTAATCTCTATTTTAATTGCTTATTTGTCTGCCTCTTTCCCTATAATGAAAATGCCATAAATGCCAAAGATCATCTCTATATTATTCACTGTGGCTAACACAGTGAATCTGTGAGTAGTAAGTAGTAGTTTCTCATTTAGGCCATTCATGAAAGAATCATGAAAGACACTCTGCTGTCTGTCCAACTTTATCAAACTAAACTTCTTAAGTAGAAAGCTGTTGCCACACTAATGCTCTCACTATTTCATGAACACATCATATGATCCACCCGTTCCTTTCTTTCAGATACAAAGCATACAAGTCAGTAGCATGATTAATAAGCATCATTTTTACTGGGTTTAGGGAAAGTATTTATGTTGAACTAAGTGGTCTGATTAAGAACAGATGACACAACATGATGGAAAAAACACTGGATTGGGAGCCAGGAATCCCAAGTGCTAGTTCTCCTTCTGCAACTTACTAGCCATGTAAAACTTAGTTAAGTTTTATCCCTCTGATTTCTAGTTTCCTTATTTGTGATTAATCATATCATTTCTAAATCTTTAATAGAATTATTGAAAGGGTCAAATGGCAAAAGAGAAGGGTAAGCAGGCAAGTACTTTCACAATATACAATTTTATCATGCAGAGAATCTGTGATGAAAGAACTGTTTGATTTAGAATTTAAAAACTTTGCAATATAGGGAAAAGTAAATGTTAATGCCTTCAGAAGAAAATCCTCACTACACAAAACAACCTTGATATGGTTTGGCTGTGTCCCCACCCAAATCTTATCTTGAATTCCCCTGTGTTGTGGGAGTGACCCAGTGGGAGGTAATTGAATCATGGTGCAGGTCTTTTCTGTGCTGTTCTCGTGATAGTGAGTAAGTTTCATGAGACATGATGGTTCTATAAAAGGGAGTTTCCCTGCACAAGCTCTCTTTGCCTGCCACCATCCATGTAAGACATAACTTGCTCCTCTGTGCCTTCCACCATGATTGTGAGGCTTCCCCAGCCATGTGGAACTGTAAGTCTGTTAAAGTATTTTTTCTTCCTATTCTCGGATATGTTTTTATCAGCAGCATGAAGACAGACTAATACAAACCTCATGTTTAAAAATGTACTAACAAACACAGGCGATGTTTGTTCAATTTTATAATTCATATCATAAAACATTTATAAAATGGAATCATAATTTTTGCTTAATAAAGCTCTTAAATATCTCACATTAGTATTATTCATGTGAATAAAAATGATACGTATGAAAAACAGCCTAATGTGTTTTTCAAATGTAATCGTAAAATATACTCTGATTTGAAAACTTCAGTATTTAATCACTAAGTTATTCATAAAATATACCAAATGGGTTTCTAGTCTTTTAAATTTAAACACTTAGTCGAATACTATTTTTAAAATGTTTTATCGTTCTTTTAAAAATATACTTTCTATGAGAATGACTTTTGCAGATACTCTTAAAAAGCTGACTTTTGCTTTTTAGTCAAAAAGTAGCAAACTCCCATAAGATCCTTTTCCATTCCACAGATCTTCCCCTTTCCTTTTTATAAGATTCCTTGAATCTGCCCTCAGCCCCTTAAATTATCAGTATATTATGGATTGCAAAATTGTGAAAATATTCTCACCGGTGTCATTCATTTCCATGGGAAAACATCCAGTTTTAATTTTTGCCCAGCATCTAACTACCTGATGCAGGAAAAATATTGGCATTTCTTAGAGCTGAGATTTTCTAAATTTAATTTCATGCATCCTTGACACCAGCTCAAATAGCATCCAGATTCTAAATGAGGTTTGAAATATGTAAAAAAAAAAAAAAAAAAAAAAAATTCTGCATTTGCGGTTTCCTTCAAACACACACTATATCTCTAGCACCTGGATATTTTCAAAGAAGTCAAGCTCAAAAATATCCTCCAGGCTTTTTTGCCCTTAAGATATACAGTGATATCCCTTATGGATAAAGAAATCCAGATGCCTTCAAAGAAAGTATTATTTAGTGAAAGGGTCTTCAAAAGCTCTTTTGTGAATCTGAAGTTTTCAATACAGCTGTCTATTTTCATAAGCTCAAAAGAAAAACTACGAATAAAGGACTCCTGACTTCATGTCTCTACTAAATTAGACATTTCTTGAAATGTTCATATTACTTATTTCTTTGATGAAATAAGTAAGTAAATTACATAGTCTTCTAGCCTTATTATGACATTGGTCACCTTGCTATCTATAACCCAGTGATGGTGACCTTTTCTGTTCTACCTACTGTCTTTATGTGTGTCATTCCCATTGCTTAGAATTCTGTCTCCTACCTGGTCTGAACAAATACTCTAAATCTTCCAAGCTTCCTATTCCTCTGTGATGATCCATAGACAAGGCATAGAAAAATACCGGAAGGCAGGCCAGGTGCGGTGGCTCACGCCTGTAATCCCAGCACTTTGGGAGTCTGAAGCAGGCGGATCACAAGGTCAGGAGATTGAGACTATCCTGGTTAACATGGTGAAACCCTGTCTCTACTAAAAATACAAAAAAAAAAAAATATATATATATATATATATATATATATTAGCCGAGAGTGGTGGCTGGCGCCTGTAGTCCCAGCTACTAGGGAGGCTGACACAGGAGAATGGTGTGAACCCGGGAGGTGGACCTTGCAGTGAGCCGAGATCATGCCACTGCACTGCAGCCTGGGCGACAGCGAGACTCCGTCTCAAAAAAAAAAAAAAAAAAAAAAAAAAAAAGAAAAATACCAGAAGGATAACTCAAAATATTGTAGAATAGTTTAGAAGATATGATTTGCTTTAATACATGGATCTAACAAGTTTGTGTCTGAGGAGGATAGAGAATATAGCATGGCACTGAATAGAGTCACTTTGGGATTAGAAGTGATTCAAGTTTGATGGGGCTATATGTAAGTATATTGGATGGAATAATGATACCATGGGTGGACAGCAGAGCACTATGAAAAACACCTTCCTTAAATTTAGAGGTCCTCCTCATGTCTTCTCCATGGATAAATCAATAAAGTAAGGGTAGTCAATGTGTTAATGATATGGGAGGGGGACAGCGAAGTGCTAGATAGAGAAAGGCGGGTCCCTGGCTAGGGCTCCACTCTCCGGCCTATGCCCACGGACCTAGGTGAGGACAGGCACTCCTGCCTTCACCCCCAAATGTTGCATTTTCCAACACCACTCTGTCCCCACACGCCTCATCCTGTGCCTATAAAACCCCAAGATCCTAGCGGGCAGACAACAACAAGCGGCTGGACGTCAAGAGATGCACATCTGCAGAAGGAGAACAAGTGGCTGGACGTGGAGAGGAGCACAACAGTTGAAGAACATGCCGACAGGCACCAGCAGACTCCAGCACACCAGGAGGCCATCCACTGGCGAATCGACACGGAGTTTGGCCCGGGTGGTCAGAGAAGAGTCCGGCTACTGGGCGGCCCGACTCCAGGGGGAAATCTTCCCACTCCGTCTCCCTTCTGCCTTCCTCATCTGCTGAGAGCTACTTCCATTCAATAAAAAACACCTTGCACTCATTCTCCAAGCCAAGGTGTGATTCAAATTTTCCAGTACACCAAGGCAAGAAACCCTGGCATACAGAAAGCACCCTGTCCTTGTGATAAGGCAGGGGGTTTAATTGAGCTGGTAAACGCAAGCCACCTACGGATGACTAAACTAAAAGAGCACCCTGTAACGCATACTCAGTGGGGCTTCAGAAGCTGTAAACGTTCACCCCTAGGCGCTGTCGTGGGGTTGGCGCCCCACAGCCTGGCCCTCTGTATGCTCCCCTAGAGGTCTGAGCAGCAGGGCACTGAAGAAGTGAGCCACTCCCCTCGTCACATGCCCTGCGAGGGGGACAAGGTAACCTTTCCAGTTTCATTAATGAAAAGACCTAAAGGGAAGAAAGACTGTAAGAAAAGCTTTGTCTTTGTAATTTTGCTTGTTCTTTAGATCAAAGTTCTTCCAAAAATACTGACACTAATTCGAGTGATAATACCCAGACTTTGAAGAAAATTCAGTTTATGATAGTAGGAAAATTATATGGGATAAAAGTTTACATTAAATGTATTCTTGCTGTGTTAAGTGGAAGGAAAATGTTTAAACACAACGAATTGGTTCTTTGACATTTGATCAAACTTTTTTGTTTACTAAATTGTTCTGTTTTCAACTAGCTACTCTGATGTCCTGTCAGTGCAGGTAGACTGATGCTCTATCAAGGTCATACATTTTGTGATTGTTGACTCTCAAAATTACTTTACTTATAAGGAGTGTTGACTCTCAAAATTACTTTACTTGTAAGGAGCCCATTCCCTGAAATTTGACAAGACTGAATGCTATGCAATTATAAAAAATGAAACTGGGTTTTAAAAAAATGCTTAATGTCAAATTTCACAGATCATTTGACTCTAAATTTTTTTTTTTTTTTTTTGAGACGGAGTCTCACTGCCACCCAGGCTGGAGTGCAATATCATGATCTCAACTCACAGCAACCTCCACCTCCTGGGTTGAAGCCATTCTCCTGCCTCAGCCTCCCAGGTAGCCAGGACTACAGGCATGCCCCACCACGCCCAGCTAATTTTTGTATTTTTAGTAGAGATGGGGTTTGACCATGCTGGCCAGGCTGATCTCAAACTCCTCACCTCAAGTGATCCACCTGCCTCGGCCTCCCAAAGTGCTGGGATTACAGATGTGAGCCACCATGCCTGGCCTTGACCCTAAGTTTTTAAAAAGGATTTGCAAAGTCTACCTTTTATAAATAATAAAAAGAACATAGGTCATAACAGATTAAGTAGGTTGATTTTCCTTGAGATTAATAGTATTACACATGTTTAATTCTACAAATTTAAAATTCAGAACAGTAGAAATCCAAGAAGTCAAATATAGCATCAAAATATCAATAGACCAACATTAAGAAAAATGAACAGAGTATTTCCATTGTCCATAGGCTTGTCTTAAATTACCCATAAATATTTGGTTAATTCATTGCAGAAAAGCCTCTTCTCTATTGTCTTTTTTACTTTCTGTAGGGTTAGTTTCATTAACCTATGGTGACCAACTCTGCTGGTTTGCTGGAGATTGAGAGGTTTCCTAGGACGTCACACTATCAGTGCTAGAAACGGGAGCATCTCAGGCAAACCTTATGCCACAGCTTGCCTAATTCCTGTGGTTTGGTACTAGTTTTGACACAAAATATATATGTGATTACTGAATCTTCCTTGAAGGATGAAACTCTTATGGCATCTGGACCAAAATCTGATTTTAGGTATAATTTCTCCATCACTCTCATCCAAGACTTCTGTATAAGGAACAAGTGAATTAATCATTTTTACAACAGGAGGGGTTAAATCTGTGGGTTACATCTGTGGGTCAAATTGGAGTAACATGAACTTTAAGGCCAGACAAAATAGATCTTGAAATCTGACTCCAGCACTCCCTAGCTGGGTGACATGGAGCAAAATAATTTAACTCCACAAGCTTTAGATTCTACAAATGTCAAGTGGGATGGTACTACTTACCTCAGAAAGTTGGTGCCTAAAAAAGCAAAGTGGCAGCCGGGTGTGGTGGCACATGCCTGTAATCACAGCTACTCAGGAGGCTGAGGCAGGAGAATCACTTGAAACTGGGAGGCGGAGGAAGGTTGCAGTAAGCCGAGATTGCGCCACTGCACTCCAGTCTGGGCGACAGAGGGAGACTCTGTCTCAAAAACAAAACAAAAACAAACAAACAAAAACAAGCAAGGTGGCACATAGCAAAGTTTTTAAAATATTAGTTTTATTTTCATCAATATCATTGAAAGTATCAGAATAGAAAGAGAAGTATGTGGCTTCTTCCTTCTCAACAATGGGGTAATTATCTCAGCAGGTTTAATCCCCACTGGTGGTTGCACAGTACATTAGTCAGGGTTCTCCAGAGAAAGTGAACTAATAGGATATGCGTAGAGAGAGAGAGAGATTTCTTTTTTTTATTATTTTTTTATTTTTGAGTCGGAGTCTCGCTCTATTGCCCAGGCTGGAGGGCAGTGGCGTGATCTCGGCTCAGTGCAAGCTCCACCTCCCAGGTTCACGCCATTCTCCTGCCTCAGCCTCCCGAGTAGCTGGGAACAGGTGTGAGCCACTGCGCCCGGCCGAGAGAGAGATTTCTTTTAAGGAATTGGCTCATGTGATCATGAGGCTGGCAAATCCAAAATCTGCAGGGTAGGCTGGCAGGCTGGACACTCAGAGAAGAGTTTAAGTTCCAGTCTTCTGGCAGAATTTCCTCTTCTTTGGGAGAGATCAGTCTTTTTCTGTTAAGGCCTTCAAATGATTGGATGAGACTTACTTTCATTATAGAAGATAATCTGCTTTACTCAAAGTCCACTAATTTAATTTAAATATTAATCCTGTTTTTGGAATACCTTCCCATAAACATCTAGATTAATGTGTGACCAAGTATTTGGGTACCATGGCCTAGCCAGGTTGACACATAAAATTAACCTCATGTGGAGAGAATGCATGCCATGTTCTCTAAGCTAAATCTACGGTGTTAATAGATTTTTTTTTTTTTTTTTTTTGCATTAGGTTTTAGAGGTATTCACATTCTTTGGCCATATACAAAAGGTGTGAGGTTAGTAAAAACTGAGATAGTCAAGTACTGAAAATACGGAGGAAGCTCCAGAGCATAAAGTGGAGCTCTCGGCAGCTAAGAACCTGAGTTTGGCTCTTCTAGGGAAAGCAGGTATTCCTCAAAAAATTTTTAGAAAGACAGTATACTTCTAATTTTAAACAAATTTTATAAAGGATATGTAAATGCCCAGTGTACTGGCACAGCCAGGTTCCAGTCAAGAAATATGGTGGTTAACCAGCTAGAATCAGGAATGTAGATAATTGGATATTAATTCAAAGAGAATATTAAAACTAAAAATCAAATATGTGGCTGTGAAAAACACAGTTTAGCATCCAGAGTGTAATGCAATAAGGACTGGACAGATTCCCACAGTAGATCTCAAGTTGTTGCCTCTTTTATAACAGATCTTGGACCTCATCAGCTCAGATGTCAGATAAGGCATAGCATCAAGTCAAGAAAGTTAACAAGGTCAGAAAAAGGGATGACAGGAGAGTCAAGATACTCATTATGTGGAAATAGCCTGAAGGTAATAGACTGAAAAGAGCCTTAGAAAAATAACCTGGTAGTTCAAACTGGATTTAAAAAGCGTCTTTAAATTATTATCTGAATTTTTAGCAACATTGTGCACATTTGACCAAATGATCTTATTATAACTGGGCTTTCATCTTCTACTAGAACAATCATCATTCATTGAAAGATAATGTGCATTAGATCAAATTATTCCAACTGAGCAAGATGTTAAATGTCATTTTGGGTAATGAGATAAATGAAGGAAATTTGTAACAAGTGGAACAGTCGACTTATTACACTCTGGAGAATTTTAATCTGCTTTCATGGTAAAGGTTAACAAACACTCAGAGAGCTCCTACTTGTACTTGTCACTTTAAAAGCATTTTTCCTGCAAAGATTTCAAGGTGATGGTGTATTTGCTGCATTTCAAAGGGTATAGGGTATCCTTTGTGGGAATGATAATTTCGTCAATATCATCAAGAGCAAACATATATTGAACACTTTGTAGTTGTAAGGCAGTGAGCTAAGTGCCTGGAACACAGATAGACATAAGATATCCTTTTCTTACAAGAAGTCTCTTTACAAAATAGCCTAAAATATATTTTCTTCAGAATATAGGTTTCTAATATTAGGTTGGTGCAAAAAGTAATTGTGGTTTTTGCCATTACTTTCAATAAAATGTGGACTCTGTCTATTTAAATAAGTAAGTAGTCTTTGGGTTAAAAAAGGCCAGATACTATTCAAAATAGTCCAAGTAATTTAAAAGCTAGTTAAATTACTATTCCACTATATTTCATCAACTGCAGTTCTAGATCTATATCTATCTACTTGATGGAAACAACGGTGATAATGATAAGGAAGGGTAAGACTAAGACGAAAGCTTACTGAAAGAATGACCTTTAAAAATACTATGTTTAATTAAATTCTGTATCTTTTCATGTTAATCAAAATCATAGGCAAATGTCTTAGAAACTTGGATCAAAATCTCACTGACTATTGACAAAATTGTTCATTCTGTGTTAACTGACATTTGTCTAGGATCTCCAAATTATCATCTGTTATCCTGCTGCATAATTTAATATTAAAGTCTAGAATGCAAACATTAACATCTCTGCAAAAATGAATGAGAAAAATCTCATAAAATTAAAAGAAATGCCCCATTTTGTTACAATAATGATAACTGATGTATCATTCCTCTTTGAAAGGAAGCTAATATACCCAGTGGGTATGGATCTTCATTGCAAATAATTGATACCCCATTAGTAAGAAATAAAAATCAAACAAATCTCTAATCCACTTCACAATTACACTATTACTTTTGAAGGGAGAAAGGAGTGCAGATATTTACTTTTAATATCTTGTTCCAACATGGTTAGTTTTATATACTCTTATACTTAAGCCCTCCTGTTATAAAACATCATAAAAGGCATATATATATTTTTTTTTTTTGAGATGGAATTTCTTGTTACTGAGGCTAGAGTGCAATTGCGTAACCTCGGCTCACTGCAAACTCCACCTCCCGGGTTCAAGTGATTCTCCTGCCTCAGCCTCCCGAGTAGCTGGGATTACAGGCATGCGCCACCATGCCTGGCTAATTTTGTATTTTTAGTAGAGACAAGGTTTCTCCATGTTGGTCAGGTTGGTCTCAAACTCCTGACCTCAGGTGATCCGCCAGCCCTGGCCTCCCAAAGTGCTGGGATCACAGGCCTGAGCCACTGCGCCTGGCCAAAGGCATAGGTTTTTGAGTACCGGAAAAACATGGGGTAAACTCACTTTTCCCTGCTCTTCCCCTCTAAATACGCCTAAATACCTTGCAAATTATTTCACAAACAATCAGAAAAGGACCCTGAAGGATGGAGAAAAGAAGTCAGACTGTCCAGAAACTTTAGGACTTGAATAATGACACCATAGTGAGTTGCCCAGGTTTTTCCATATATCCCATACTGTGCTCTGGAGAGGCCTGTAATCAGGAACCTCCAATGAGTGTAGACAAATAAATAAAGGAAAACAAAAAAATTCTCATCTCACTGGCCAAAGGACCCCTCACAAAAAGGCAACCCAACAGAGTCCTAGTAGAAAGATCCATCCTATGTAATACTAACGGAAGCACATAGCCCAAAGTACCATAGCAGCAGCACCAACACCCAGGACAGCAACGGCCAGACCTGTAACAGCAGCAACAGAAGCAGGAGGACCCAACATGGACACACTGATTACTACACACCTGGAGCAGTGGCAGTGTCAGTCAACCACAGGAGCAGTTGCAGCAATCGAATCTACCCCACATTGAAGCAGGTGGCCTGTTCCCCCACAGTGACAGTTGCAGGGGGTTCCCTGCCTAAGCCTAGGGTAGCAACAGAATCATTAGGATCCAGTAAGGGACTCATGTCACACAACGCATCCAAACTAGTAGGAACCCAATCCACCACAGCAGCAGCTATAACCGAGTCTCTGTCCTATACTCAGAGCAATAGCAGCTACATTAGGAGTGTTAGCAGGGCCAATCAGGAATCCATTCACCACTCTACACCCAGATCAGTGGCAGCCCAGTCTGCCATAGCAGCAATAGCACAGCAGGGTTCCTGTGACATACCTGGGAGAACAATGAGACTGATCCTACCCAGGAGCAGCAACCGAAGCCCAGAGTATCCTGCCACTCCCACTCAGTGGCACTGGGCAGTCTAAATTGCACATGCAGAGATTGAGTAGAAATCCAGCAGAGCCAGAAGTACAAAGCCAATCAGAATAGACCCTCAAGGCTCTAAAAATTAAATTGACATTGTAAGTACAGCTCACAAAAGTAGGCAAAGACTCACGTGCAAAATCTAAGTAGGTGACTGGCTGATGAAATAAAAGATTTAAATAGAAACAAGTCTCCTAACATAATATACAACATGTCCGGAATATAATTGTAAATCACTACTCATACAGTATGATGAAAAATACTACTTTAATGAGAACATACAATTAATTGACACAAACACTGAGATAAAACAAATATTGAGATTGTCTAACAAGGATGTAAAGCACGCATTATAAACAGGTTTTCACCAATAATTGTAAATTCTCTTTAAACAAGAAAAAAAAAATAGAAAATCCAAAAAGATTTAGAAAGATGAAAATATTGGAAATGAGAGAATATTAAAAAAAAGCTGAAATTTAAAAAAATCTTACTACATGGGCTCAATAATACAATGGATATGACAGTGATAGAATCAGTGAACTGGATGACTGAGAGACTACTAAATCTGAGCCACAGAAAGAAAATAGGCTTTAAAAAATTATTAGCAGAGCCTAAGGAACATATGAGATAATAAAATAAAATCTAACACTTGTATCATTGGAGTTATAGAAGAAGAGGAAAAAGTATAAAGTTCAAAAATATTTGAAAGAAAATGGCTGAAAACTTCCCAAATTTGGTGAAAGAAGTTCACTTACAGATTCAAGAAGCTGAGGAAAACATAAACGAAATAAGCCCAGAAAAATTCATACCCAGACACATTGAGAGACAGGACTAGCTGGATTTCCTAGGCCAACTAAGAATTCCTAAGCCTAGCTGGGGAAGGTGACCGCACCCACCTTTAAACATGGGGCTTGTAACTCAGCTCACACCTGATCAATGAGATAGTAAAGAGGGCTCACTAAAATACAAATTAGGCTAAAAGCAGGAGGTAAAGAAATAGTCAAATCATATATCGCCTGAGAGCACAGGGGGAGGGACAATGATTGGGATATAAACCCCAGGCATTAGAGCCGGTAGCGGGCAACCCCCTTTGGGTCCCCTCCCATTGTATGGGAGCTCTGTTTTCACTCTACTAAATCTTGCAACTGCATAACTCTTCTGGTCCGTGTTTGTTCCGGCTGGAGCTGAGCTTTTGCTCACTGTCCACCACTGCTGTTTGCTGCCCTCGCAGACCTGCCGTTGACTTCCATCCCTCCAGATCCGGCAGGGTATCCACTGGGTTTCTGATCCAGCGAGGCTCCCATTGCCACTCCCCTTCAGGCTAGAGGCTCGCCATTGTTCTTGAGTGGCTTAGTGCCTGGGTTGGTCCTAATCGAGCTGAACACTAGTTGCTGGGTTCCACGGTTCTCTTCTGTGACCCACAGCTTCTAATAGAGCTATAACACTCACTGGATGGCCCAAGGTTCCATTCCTTGGAATCCGTGAAGCCAAGAACCCCAGATCAGAGAACAAAAGGCTTGCTGCCATTTTGGGAGCGTCCGCCAGCATCTTGGGAGCTGCCCGCCACCATCTTGGGAGCTGCCTGCCGCCATCTTGGGAGCTCTAAGAACAAAGACCCACCCGTAACAACATCATAATTAAACTTCTGAAAACTAAAGACAAATAAAAAGTTTTAAAACAACCAGAGAAAAATGATACATTATCTATAGAGGAATACTGATTCAAATAATAGCAGATTTCACATATGAAACCATGATGGTCAGGAGGAAATGACATACTTTCTGAAAGAAAAGAACTGTTAGTTGCAAATCTTGTATCTGACTTTATTCTTCATACCCCCAAATTGGAAACAACTCAAATGTCTTTTATTTGTAAAAGGATAAACAAACAAACATCAATACCACGAGAATGTCACTCAGCAATAAAAAAGAACAAATTATTAATACAAACAACAACTTAGATGTATCTCAAGTGAATTATTCTGAATGAAAGAAAAGTCTCAGGAGAATACATAGTGTATGATTCTATTTTATAGCGTTTTTGAAATATCATAATTAGAGGTTGGGAACAATTTAGTGGTTGAAAGGTGTTAAGGATGAGCGAGTTAATTATGAAAAGGTAGAATGAGGTGATTTATTGTGCCACATAGTAGTTACATATCTTGATTTTGGTTCTAGTTACATGCGGCTACATATATCAAATTTCAGGGAACTACACACACACACATACACGCACATTACTGTATGCATAATTGATAAAATCTGAATAAACTTTGAGAATTATCCCAATGTCAATTTCTTAATGCTAACATTAGGAGTGTCCAGGAAAGGGGGAAAGATACACAGCAGTTTCCTGTACATTTCTTTGCAACTTCCTGTGAATCTATACTTATCTGTATTTTAAGATAAAAAGATAAAACAGGCATAGGTAGACATTGTATGTTTAGATATGCTAAAACAGAAAAACCCGAAATTGTTCTCAATGTCTCTCTCTGAGAATATCAGAATCCTCCTTATGCCAATAAATCTAAGGAATTTTTATTCACATTTATAGCAAAATAAAATAATATTTTTCTCTAGGATTCATGAGGAAAGAAGTAGCAGAAAGGATTGTTGTAATTGGAGGTTTAATAAAAAGCATCGTGTTCAACCCTCCTTTGATGAGGCCTATTGGAATTTCTGCTCTTCCACTCACTGGAAAGCACCAGTCTTAAGAAGACCAAACTTAAGATATTTTTTGATAACTCATTAACAAGGGGAAATTTCCAAGCATTATATCCATGGTGGAGCACACTCTAAGCAAACAGACTGGGCCAGAAGCAAAGAGCAATTTTACAACTGGTACGAAGTCACAATGCTATATTCTAAGAAGCCAACAACTGCCTGTGGGCACTAACCATGTGGAAATTTTAAAACAACCCAAAGGGCTGATGAAATGATGAGAGAAGGACTGGAACACAAACTTATCTATTTAGCTATTTGGCTATGAAGTAGTCCTGATACACTCCACCTACTTTCCAGTTTCAAGTCTCATTTCCTTGCTCATCTGCACAACACAGAGGTTATTCCCATCTTTGAAGTGCAAGTATTCAACTAGAGAAGGCCAGCAGCAAGCAGTTTTCTTTAGAAAGCACTCAATAGGCTCAATAGTGTGCTAGCTGTTCTTTGGATACAGGGATGTACAAGATATAATCTTGGCCTTGACATTTACAGTGAAGTTGGGAATGTAAGGAAGGTATCCTGGAAAAGGCATCTAATGTTATATATACCTGAGACAGATCTATATCTGCACCCACATCTGTATCTATATGTCTGATAGATGATATATACAGGACATTCTATAATAGTTCAGAAATGTACTGTGAGCTGGGGCTAACAATAAACATTTTGAAAAGAAGACAGAACTTCAGTAAACCTTTGGCACATGGGCAGGAGGGATGGGCATAAGGCATTCTGGGCAAAAAGAAGGTTGGTTGCAGAAGTGTGGAGGCACCTTTGAGAAGTATTAATTGGTGGAACTACTAAAGAGATAAATTTAAACTCAGTATTACAAATAACTTTCTTAAACAGGGCTTCCCCAAAATAAAATACAGTACCTTGAGATGAGAACCTGGACAATATATGCATTTATTTTTATGTTAAATGACCCCTTTGTGTGGATGTTCCAGAGGGTATTCCAGGTTCAGATGGTTGTTTAAGTGTGTCCCTCCTAAAACTGAGGCTTTATGGTGATACTATAATTCTGGTTCCCAGATTTCGCTATCACACTGTTCTTCTTACTTGATAAATTGGATCACACTGATAGGACTGCCTGTCTATACTGCCAACAATTGTCTATTTCAATATTCTCTAGATATTGTGCTTCACACACCTGTTTTGAAATTCTCCTATCACCTATAGGTATTCACCAACCTCAAAATCTATTCATCTGAAAGTCACTGGTTTTCTATGTCTAAACATCCTCCTATAAGCTTCAACCAAAATTCTTATTCTAATCCTTGATTGCGTTTCAAATACATCAGAATAAATTTTATATCCACACCCCAAGTCTTCACTTCTTCAGGCTGACTTCCCTTGATTAGTTCTAATATACCTTCAAAATCCTTCAGGGGCTCACTTTAATTCATTGTTTGTCATCTTAATATAGTACCAAGATTTAAATACGTAGTCTAACCAGAGCAGAATAGAATGAAACTCTATTAGCCACGTGGCTTAAGATTTCCTTTTGGTTCCAGTTGAAGCTGGTGAACTGTAATATATGTAGCAGCTTTCCTCTAACATCCTAAGTAATTTAAAATGCTAGAAATAGTCTAAAAATAAACACCTAATTTATTATTGGGTTGCAAACAAGAAGCGACTTCATTGCATCATAAAACATGAAAATTCCTTAAAGACACAAAGCAGGTAAGATGAGATTGAACAGAATAGTTAAATGCATCCATTTCATGGGATATTATGTAGTCATTAATGGTAATAAAGTACATCCATTTGAGCTAATATGAAAAAGTATACAAACATATTCTTAAGTGAAAGGGAAAGATACAGAATCATGTATAGTATATTAGTTGAATTTAGAAAAATATATTCACAGATACATATATATGCTAGAATATACTTTTTCTTAAGGAATAACAAATGCTTTATAGAATTAACTATTAGGGGAAAGATTAGCGGGTCGAAGTGCAGGAATAAAAAGCATTCATTTTTCATTTTATAATTTTTTGAATTTTAGAAGTTTGAACAGTCTTTTATGTCAGTGGGGGCAGACATTTTATTGTCTTATTTGTGCTTTCTTGTTAAAAAGTAAAAACATATGAATAAACAGAGTTTTATTGGAATTGCCTTTTTATCAATCATGACATAGTTGAATCAGGTTGAGTCAGAATGTTCGGATCTTTTCTGCCCAGTGTTTCATACGTATTTGCTGGCTGACAGTTAATTAACTGAACAAAGGAATGGGAGAGGCAATATGAAAAGGCAACCACTGTGGAAGATTTTCTTATACATTTTTTCTTCCTGTCAGAACCCTATATGTTCATGTCCCTAAATAAACATTTCTATTCAATCATAGGAGGCATTTTGTGTTTAATAGTAAGGACTTGAAGAAGCAGATGCTAGGAACACAGGTCAGTATAGGTTAGGAGGCTACTGCATTAGTGCAGGCAAGCAATGATGGTAGTTGGGATTAGGGTTAAAGCATAACGTACACATACATAAAGAGATTTGGGATACATTTTTGGAAGTGGAACTGGCAGGTCTTGGTGATAAAAGACCTGTGGTTAATAATGAAGAGGGAATAAATCTATGACTAGAATTGCTGACACAGCTGGGGGAAATTTCATAGGCCTCTACCTACAGTAATGAGAGGATCATGAAGTCCAGGAAAGGAGTTGAACATACACAATACCATGCTTTGGCATAAATCAAATAGATGACCAGAATGATGATATTTTATGAATACTAGTTGGTAGACAAAGCATGACATTTGATACTAAAGACTTGGGTTTGAGTCTCCTTTCCACCGTGTAACCAAACTCTCTGAGACTGAATTGGCCCTTTTAAAAAATGGAGATAAAAATAGTACTTAACTCACAAATGTCTTGTGAAAATGACGACAGATAACATGTGAAAAATCTTGTAAGACTCTAAAAACATTCAAATGTTAGTTTTTGATATTATTACTGTTATTTAAAAACAATACAATTAACTTCTCCTATTAAAAATTCTTGCCAGCAGCGTGCCACACTGCATATCATCTCCAACCATTAACTTTGCACTCTATCTTCTACACTCAACATTATATTTTACAGATTTATTCATGTTGGTATTTGTAACTATAGTTAACCCATTTAAATTGCTGCACAGTATTATATTGAATGAACATGCTTCAATGTATTTCTCCTTTCTCCTACTGAAGTATATTTAGAGTGTTCTTACTTTTTTCACGATTCCAATAGTTCAAAAATACTATCATATGTTTTCTTGCCTGGGTATGTGAACCTCTTTAAGATACACACCTGGTAAAGGGTAATATTGGTTGTACGGCATAAATGTCTTCAGCTTTGTCGGATATTGCCAAATGTTCTTCTAAGTGTTTGAAACAATGCATTATCTTATCTGCAATGTATAGAGTTCCTGCTTCCTCAAAACCTTACAGACACTTTATTTCATCAAACTTAAAAAATGTTTGCTAAATCTAATGAGGGTGGGGGTAGGGATGGAATGTCTTTGTTTTTCAATTTACATTTTAATAAGACTATGAAACAGTATTTAATATGTTTTTCAGCCATTTATAGTTTCTTTTGGTTAATCGGCTCTTCACATCACTTGCCTATTTGTTTTTTAATTGAGTGTTTTTGTGTAATCGTTTTGCAGTAATTACATATTTCAGATACAAAGTCTTTTGTAGTTATTCACATGAGAACATTGACTCCCAATCTGTGGCTTAAATTTTAAATTGGTTTATGGCTTTTTCTAGTGTCAGATTTTGCTTTTTAAAATTTTGCCAACGTTATCCATATTTTTCCATTAGGATTTAGACATTTTACATTGTGTTTAAGAAATTTTTTTGATGCTAAAGTCATAATAACATTCTCCTAATAACATTCTATTCCACTAAAATTATCAAAAATTTGAGTTTTTGACTAGTCTGGGTTTATTTATATATATATATATGATATAAGTTATTTATATATATAAAATATATATATGATATAAGTTATTTATATATATATAATATATATATGATATAGGTTAAAGAGATACATAATTGTTTTCTATATGGACAAGTAGTTTTCAAAACATCATTTACTGACTGATGCATCTTTTTCATTTCTGATTAGTATTTCCCATCATATGGGCCAAGAAAAAATTTCCCGTTTGCCCTCTGAAATTTTGCTAAAAAATTAACTGACAAAAGTCAGATTAATTGGAGAAAAGGAAAACAAATTTATTAATGTGCACACAGAGGAGAACCAAAGAGTGATTACTCTCACCCCTGCAATGTAGTTCAGAGGCTTATATACAACCTTGAAGTTACAGAAAGAATGAGAGCTTGGATCCTTACAAAACAGGTTATGGTGGTAAATCAGGTTATAGTGGCAAACAGGTTATGGGAGGGGAAGAAGAGGAGCCCTAACTAGTAAAGTTGATCTTATTAATCTTTCCGAAATCCAGAGAAGGGAAGGCCTCAGAGAAAACCTGGCTGCATCATTACAGATTTTCTCTACAGATGTATATCTCCCCAACAAACGATGGGTTTGTAGGACTACTTCTGTCTGCTGGCTCTCTGAAGAGCCAAAATATGTCAAGGAAATACATTTTGGGGTAAAATATTTTGATTTCCTTTACCATAAAGTCTGTCTATTTCTTTGTTATCTGTTCTGTTCCATTAATGTATTTTTCTGTCTGTGGGTTAATCTCTCACTTTGTTAATTACCGTAGATTTATAACCAACCTATAACAAAATAAAACCACTTTGCTTATTTTTTGTTAATTGTGCAAATTTTGAAATTTCTTAGCCTTGTAGTCTTCCATATGAATTTTAAAATCACGTTTTTTTTAAGGTCTATGGGGAAAATATCTTTTAAGATTTTAAACGGTATTGCGTTGGATTATAGTTTATGTTGGTGACAGTCAATGTCTATCATACTGAATATTCCCATTTATGAACATGATAGATTTCATCACTTATTTACATTTTCATATTGTCTTTCAAATTTCTTTCAAATTGGCTGCACATCATTTAAAAAAATTATTTCTAGATTTCCTCCACTTTTTGTTGCCTTTTTAAGTCATATGTTTTTATTCCATTTTATAATTTTTATTGTCAGTGTAGAGAAATACACTTTGCGTCTTGATACTACATCTAGTAAAGTTACTGAACTACATTAATGACAGTGTGCTTTTTTCTTTTTTAAACTTTATTTTTAGCACAATGTTGAGAACAATATGTGATTGTAGATATCTTTGTGTTATTAACAATTGCTAAATAATACTTCTTTAGTATTGCCATTGTAGGCCACAAATAAAATCTTAAGCCCCCCAGCCAACTGAATGGACTCCATCTTGGCCAAGCAGATCCCAGGGAAACTTGAAAAACTGAGTTCTTGGCCATGACAAGAAAGAAGGTCAGACAGGCTTCCTTATACTCCCCTCCTTTTGGAATTCAGGTACAAGTGACCAGCATTAACATTAAAATAGAGATCATAAGACAAAACAAACTCTTTGTTGCGATAAGACACCAAATTAGAACCTGACTCTGGTATAGCATCATGTGACAGATAGCACATCCTAAAGGAAGTAAAAATATTTTCCTCTTCAATATATTTCTTTGACATATTTTTAAATGGCCCTGCAAAGCCTTCTTTTGTGAGGAAAATTTGCATCTATAGACCATCTCCATTAAGGCAGCCAGGCCTTCCCTTTCTAGGTCTTTCTCACATCTAGGTGAGGTTAAATGAGAGTCAGATACCTTTAAGGTTTGATAAGAGACATTTACCTTCAATGCCATCTCAAAGCTGCTACCTGTGTGGCTTCATCTACATAACAAAAATCTTGGTCTTCACACCTTCCCTTATCTTAACTCAAGCATTTCTTTCTTTCTACTGACTTAATCCCTTAGACAAAGCTTAACTCTTTTAACCAGTTGCCAATCGGAAAATTTCTGAATCCACCTCTTGCCTGTAAACCCCACTTCAAGATATTCCACCTATCTAGACTGAACCAATGTACACCTTTATTGATTTATGATTTTCCTTAGAATTCCTGTCTTCCCAAAATGTATAAAACCAAACTATAACCCAACCACCTTGGGCACCCTTTCTCAGGACTTCTTGAGACCATTTCCTGTGCCATAGCTACTCATACTGGCTCAGAATAAATCTTTGTAAATATTTTGGAGAGTTTTTTTTTTTTTTCCTTAACGCCATTAAGAATAATGTTTATTCTAGATTGAGCATGATGTTTACTCTAGGTTTTTGGTAGAAAACATTTATCAGTTTAAGACAATTTATTTTTATTTCTAAATAGCTATTTGTAAATAGCTGTTCTCATGGAGAAGTGATTTTTATCTAATAATTTTTCTGGATTGTTGGGGCTGAGGAAACAATACTTCAAAATGAAGGCCTCAGAAGTAAAAGTTTTCTCTGATCTTCTCCTTCCCTCCTGCCTCTCAATCTTACTCTCCCCTGAGGTTAGCCATACAAATTAGAATCCCTCGTCTCCAAGGTGGGTCATAGAAGGCAGAACCCCTTTTCCCCAAAGCCAGCCATAAAACCCAAAAATATTGCTCTAACTATCCCTCCACCTTTCTGTATCAAAGCTGGCCATAAAGAAAATATCTGACCTACCTTGTTTGACTTTGGGTCATAAGATCCCCATTCCAGTGAGGGCCCTGCCCCACACCCAGAAGAAAGGAAAGTGTGCTCATAGAGGCCAAGAAGACTCTAGACAGAAAGGCCTTGCTAGGTTTCCCGTCTTAGTCTATTAGCATTGGATCCTACCTTTTTGTCCAATCATATTTGTACATGGTTGTCCATACTTTGTTGAAAAGAAGCATTAAAATGGACGATTTCTCCTGTATCTTTGGGTCTTCATTCTAAAGACTCCTGTGTATACACATTAAATACATTTGTATCCTTTTTTTTTTCCTAATTAACCTACCTTTTGCTAGGTAATTTTTCAGTGAACCTTCAGAGGGCCAAGAGCTTGGCCCCTATAAGAGCCACTGAAATTAGCATACTTCTCCTTTAATCGGTCATCAATTATTTGATGAGTTTTCTGAGGGAGCCCACCTAGTTGCAATGCTCTTTTTTTTTTTTTTTTTCTGGCAGACTGCTGAACTAATTGTTTTTTTTTGTTTTGTTTTGTTTGTTTGTTTGTTTGTTTGTATTTGAGACAGAGTCTCGCTCTGTTGCCCAGGCCAGAGTGCAGTGACGCAATTTCGGCTCACTGCAACCTCCACCTCCTGGGTTCAAGCAATTCCCCTGCCTCAGCCTCCTGAGTAGCTAGGACTACAGGCGTGTACCACCATGCCTGGCTAATTTTTTGTATTTTTAGTAGAGACAGGGTTTCACTATGTTGGCCAGGCTGGCACTGAACTCCTGACCTCAAGCAATTCGCCTGTCTCGGCCTTCCAAAGTGCTGGGATTACAGGCATGAGCCACTGCGCCCGGCCTATTGAACTAGTTTTAGAGATATTTTAACTTGGGACTTTTGCATTTATGTTCACAAGAGTTGTCTATACTTTTCTGGTACATTCATTGTCTCTTTGTTATCAAGGTTACATTAGCCTTATAAATAGATCTACCATTTTTATTCTGTGACAATTTGTGTTAAGGTAAGGTATGCTAAAACTTAAAAATGTAGTAAGATTCACCCGTGAAATAGTTTAGGCCTGGTGTTTTGAGGGGCAAGTCTGGGGAAAATGGTAATTTATTTGCTAAATATCTGTGCTGTTATTTTACTAAGATTTTTTTTTATTTCTGATTATTAATATCCACAATAAACATTTTGTATAATTTTGTTCATTTATTTTTTAATTTTATGAAATGAATATTTTGTTATTTGTAAAATCTCTGTCTTATTTGACAAAACCTTTCCTGATCCAAATATTATTTATTTTTACCTTTTTCTCTGATTTCTTAATCATCCCTGACAGAGGCTTATCTATTTCATTAGGCCTGTTGAATAATTGATTCTCTTAGTTTTTTTCTCTGTTTTCCACTTTTAAAATTTCTGTTCTTATCTCTAGTATCTTATTAATTCTATATTCTTTAGGTTTACCCTGTTATTTTTCTCCGTAGCTTTTTTTGAGCCTAACCTTTAACTCATTCATGTTCAATCTCTCCTCACTTTTAATACGATAATTTGTTGCTATAATTTTATCTTAAATACTGAGTTAGCTGTATCACAATTTAAAACTTAGTTTTGAAAAGGGTAGTTGGTTAAAACATTTTGTAACTTCAATTTTTATTTCCTTTTTTATAAATACATTATTTCAATAGTGCATTTCCAGTTTCACCGTCTCTTACACATACTTTATTGTTAATTTTTAATAAAGTTTTTGTGTTGAAGGAAAACAGTTTGTGGACTTTAGTGTTTAAAATTATTTTAAACAAGGTCAAATTTTAAATATTTATCATGTCCTTGAAACCAACATGTTTACTTTACTTCGACATTTCTATATATATCTAGAAATCTATCTTGTTAATTTTGTTATTCCAACCTTGAGAATTTTTCCTGTGTGACATTATAGTCTCTGAGAGCATTGTGTTGAATCACTTGCTGAGTTCATGGTTTTATCAATTGCTTTTCATAATGCCTCAATTTTTGCTTCATGTATGTAAAATCTATATTCTTCATACACTTTAGTTTTTCTATATTCTTAGTTGATTATTTCTTGTTTCATTGTGTATTGCCCTCGATTATTACTGCCTTTTTGCCTTCAAGTTTTATTTTATGTGAAATTAAAATGCTTTATCAGCTTTCTACTGTTAACATTTTTAAAGTGTCCATATAAGCTCGTTTTAGGCATTTCTCTTTCTTTGTGTATGTATTTATTTGTTTATGTTATGATTACTGATATCTGTAATTGTTCCTCTCATCTTTATTTTGTGCATTATTATTATTGTTATTATTTTTTTTTTGAGATGGAGTCTCGCTCTGTCCGCCAGGCTGGAATGCAGTGGCACGATCTCGGCTCACTGCAATCTCCGCCTCCAGGGTTTGCGCCATTCTCCTGCCTCAGCCTCCCGAGTAGCTGGGACTACAGGCACCCACTACCACGCCTGGCTAATTTTTTGTATTTTTAGTAGAGACGGGGTTTCATGGTGTTAGCCAGAATAGTCTCGATCTCCTGACCTCGTGATCCGCCCGCCTCGGCCTCCCAAAGTGCTGGGATTACAGGCGTGAGCCACCGCGCCCAGCCATATTTTGTGCATTATTTACTTGTTTTGTTTATCATGCTTATACTCTATCTTGTGTTGAATGGACAATGTTTATTGCAGTTATTATATTTTCAGTTAAAATTTGAATGCTATGATTATTTTAAATTTTAAGACAATTTTATTTAAAATTTTACTGTAAAATTTTAATATGCATCCTTCCTTTTAGAATTCTCTAAGAAAGTATGAATTAATTCTGTACCTCTACTTTCCTCCCAAAGAAGACAAAATTTTAGACAATCTTAGTAACTCATTCTAAAACACTTCCTCCATACTCCCACCCATATCTGATGTTATCACTGTCTTGTCTTGAGAATTTTCCTTTCATTATTAAGCACAAGCATAAATATACGTACACACACAAAATTTGCTTATCTTTAAATATCAATAATTAAATATACTTATATTTTAAAATTAATTTTATTCTGATTCTTATTTCCCTAACTTTATGTTCAATTTATTTTTTACGTAGTATTATTCACTAGTATTCAACTTTCTGCTTTTTTTTTTTTTTTTTTGGTGGAGTCTTGCTCTATCACCAGGCTGGTGTATAATGGTGCTATTTCGGCTCACTGCAACATCTGACATCCTTGTTCAAGCAATTCTCCTGCCTCAGCCTCCCGAATAGCTGGGATTATAGGCACACGCCACCACACCAAGCTAATGTTTGTATTTTTAGTAGAGACAGGGTTTCACGATGTTGGCCAGGATGGCCTCGATCTCCTGACCTCATGATCCGCCTGCCTCGGCCTCCCAAAGTGCTGGCTTTACAGGCGTGAGCCACCGCATCCGGCCAACTTTTTGCTTTTATATGTCTTTCAGTAAGGGTCTGTTGCTAGTAAACTTAGTCCTAATTGGTGTGAAAATATATCTTAAACCCCACATTTGAATTAATTTCAGGTGCGGGGTTATTTTCCATCAGCATTTTGACACTATTATGCTGTCATCTATTATTGTTACTAAGCCATTGTTCTAAATATAAAGTTGGTGGTGAGAGTGCTTGCTTTTCTCTCATGGATAACCTGCTTTTCTCTCTGGTATCATTTTTGCTTTTTTTTTCTTCAATATTTTTAAATGTTTCCATGTGGATTTATATTTAAAATTTGCTTGAAATTTAGGAGTTATTTTAAATTATATACTTCTTCAAATCTTTAAATATCTTATTTTTCCCCTGTAATATTACATCTCCCCCATTCTCTGACTATTCTCTACCTTAGGAACTCGTAATAGACATAATTAGACCCCCTTAATCAGCATTATTTTCATCTAACTTATTTACTTATTTTCATCTTTTAGACCTTTGTACTATAGTTAGGGTAATATAGCTATATTCTGTGCTGTATTCATCAATGTTAACTTTCAACTCATGAATTTATTTTTGTATTAATATACTCATTCTAGGGCTTACTTCATTTGTTAGTTTTTTTTTAAATTTCGATAACTAAATACACACACATAAACACACAGAGAATATATTAAGAGCGAAAAAGAGCTTTTACTTTCTGAATTATCTAATTAAATAATTTCATATGTCCTTGTTATTGTTTAACATATGATTTTTCCATAATTTTTCTTATTTTTCTAGTTTTTCTTTCATCGATTATTTCTCTGAGGATAGTAAACATACTTATTTTAAAGTCTTTGGATCTCCTTTTTTAGTTTTAACTGGAACAAAATCATCTTTTGATTGCTGATTATTTAATCTGCCTTTCTCAGTGTTAGATATTTTCCTCTTGTTAAGTCTGAGTTTTTAGTCTAGTCTTGACTAATAACTTTCTTTCATTTCTTACCATCTCTCCCTACTCTCTTCCTGCCCAATGGTCTTAGAGTTGCCTTCTTCTGGTGCTTCTAACTTAAGAGTATCCATGGAGTACTGCTGATCCAATGACAAATTCAGCAGGCATTTTGGCTAAGCTACTACTTATAAATTTATGTCTGTGTCCACCTCTAGGCAGTGTTCAGAAGTAACTTAATTCAACCTCCACCCGTGAATAGGGACCACCTTCCCAAGGCTTTGGTCTCTGGCAGTGAGCCTGGATCTGGACTGAAACTCTGGTTGGAAGACTTTTAGCCTATTTAACATAGGAAATGATCTCTCAGCTGCCTCTGCCTTCATTTGGACCTGGAGACTATCAGTTGAGACTGTTGAGTTCTGCTCTTCACTTTGCATATTTCCATGCTGTTTTTAGTCCATAAAGATGATTACCTTATATATTGTGTGTTTTCCTTTTCTTTTTCTTATTGGATTTTCTTTCCCATTGCCATATGCTTGAAGAAGAAAGAATGTTTCTTTCCCAGGCTGGAGTGCAGTGGCGCGATCTTGGCTCACTGCAACCTCTGCCTCCTCGGTCCAAGGGATTCTCCTGCCTCAGCCTCTGGAGTAGCTGGGAATATAGGCACACATCATCACACCTGGCTAATTTTTTTTATATTTTTAGTAGAGATGGGGTTTCACCATGTTGGTGAGGCTGGTCTCAAACTCCTGACCTCAAGTGATCCACCTGCCTAAGCCTCCCAAAGTGTTGGGATTACAGGTGTGAGCCACTGCACCTGGCTAGAAAGAATGCTCTTTAATTAGCCATATCAGAGTATCTTTTAAAGACACTTGTATTTAATCTCACTTAGAGATTTACATTTCTCATATAGGAAAGATTCATTTGTAGGTTTTAGCCTGTCATCAACTTCTACCACCAGCAGATAGTAGACTGCTAAAGATAATTGCAGACCAGAGACAATTACGTTTTGATACATTAATAGCTTTAGGAAAATACATGAACTACAGAGGTCTGCTTAGCATCATGGTGTGTTGTGTCTCTTCTGTGAGGGGTCATAAGGTACTGGGGGAAGTAGAGAGAATTTCAAGATCTCAGCAAAAGACAATGAAAAAGGAATAATTAAGGTGACAAAGGAATTTCACAATTAGGCTAATGAGAGCCAAGCTTATATCTGCTTAAACCTATGTGAGGAACCAAAAATTCCTGTGTTTTCGATGCTATTGACAAGTCCTAATCGTAACTACCTAACCTTGATGATGAACTCTAAAACTGATTCTTTATGTATTCCTATTTAATATTTCCTGCTGATGTGTTACCTTGGCTAAGATAGCTACATTCTCTCTTTTTCATTTTCTATTCATAGAATACCAGGTTATTACTTATTATAATATTCATAGCATTATCTTGATTGGTAACTTAGTACCAGAAATACATGTGAACATGTTTGTTACTGCAACACAAATAGCCTTCTATTTTATGTATATATAATACATAAAATATACATAAAATAGAAAAAAGATACACATAAAATAACAAAATAACAAATTTAAATTTATTCAAGTAAATATCTAAAAACATCCTTGTAGCTTGAGTAGATAACTCATACAGTCATTTAGAAAATTTTGATTCAAACTACTTAAATCTCCTATCATCAACACACAGCCCTAAAAATACAACATTAATAACATAATAATATCTCATAACTAGCTAATTTAAGCTGAGTCACACAAAATACTAGGAAGGGCAAAACACCTTGTGACTTTAAAGGCTGTAAAAAAAATCTTCTGCTGTGTATTCAACAAAAAATTGTTGAGTACATATTACATGGAAGACATTAAAAACTACCTTCTATGGGGGTATAAAATGATAAGATATTATTTCAGTCAATACAATTATAATATAGTAGTATAGATGAGGCAAAGTAGGAGGGAATATTAATTCCCTCCGAGTATAGATTATGCCTATCTTATTTACTAATAAATTCCCCATTTTTAGCTGGGCATCTGGTCGTCCCGAATTAAAATTGCATTTCTGAGCTCCTTTGAAGCAGGTGTGCCCATGTAAATAAGTTTTGAGCAATGGGACATAGTGTCTGGAGGGCTATCACGACATGAATGTAAATAGAGGGGACATGCCCTCTCGTTTCTTTCTTCCTCTCTATTTGCTGGAATGCATGTGTGATGGCTAGAGCTGAAGCAACGATCTTAGGCAATGCAGAGGAAAATACAGACATGATTGTGCAACAATAAAAAATGAAGCCATATTTGTGATGAAGTGGAGTAACATAATAGACCTAAACTATCTTTCTCTAAAGTGCTTTTATGTGGTGAAATATAAGATCCAATCTTGTTTAAGCTACCATAACGTGGAGGTTTCTGTGCAGGCAATCTTAATTCTAAATGAAAGAGATATGTAAACACCTTACAATGAAATGCCATAAGTTCAATAACAGAGGAATAAACTTCTATAGGTCTTCAAAAGAAAAGATGGTTCCATCTTCTTAGCAGGTTTCAAAAATGACCCACAACTTCCAAAAATTTTAAGCTTACAATCAATGTAATAAATCACACAAGGAAACAAGGTACCATGAATAAAACAAACATCAGATACAGACCCAGAAGGATGCTAAATATCAATATCAAAAACAAAATATATCTAAAATATTTAAAAAAATTTAAAAATTAAAATATGAATAAAGCCCAAGTGACCATAAAAAAAGAGCTATAGCTAGGCGTGGTGCCTCATACCTGTAATCCCAGCACTTTGGGAAGCCAAGGTGGGCAAATCGCTTGAGCCTAGGAGTTTGAGACCAGCCTGGGCAACATGGCGAAACCCCATCTCTGCAAAAAAATACAAAAAAATTAGCTGGCTGTTGTGGTGCATGCTTGTAGTCCCAGCTACTCAGGAAACTGAAGCGAGAGGATCACTGGAGCCCAGGAGTTTGAGTCTGCAGTGAGCTGCGATTGCACCACTGCACTCCAGCCTGGGCAACAGAGCAAGACCTTGTCTCAAAAACAAAAGAAAAAAAAAAAAAACTTCAGATTGGAAAAATGTGCAAATTTAATTTTTAGAAATAAAATCATAAAGATGAAATTTATGTATAAGAATTCCAGCTTCCATTAATGGTACAACACTTTAGTCATACCAACCCTCTAGAAAACAAAAATTATAAAATCTGGAAAAAAATACCAAGAAAACCTACAAAATACCAAAATATCTGCATTCAAATCTAATGATTTGAATACAGTGGACAGCAACTAAAAACAGCATAAATGGAAGAGAAGTCAACTATTGAAAGACAGGAATTGCACTTAGTGAATTTTGAGTCTTTACTCCATTTTGCCAAAAGGTACTTTCTGATCCATATATCATGTTGTAGCATAAAATCTCACTCTTACTGTCTTGACATGTTAGAGGAAGAGTTTAATGATGGCCCAATGGTTAGAAAAATAAGGTTAAAAATCCTGAAACAAAGAGAACTGCAGAGGGGTGAGCTGTAAAATCAATGTGTGAACCCTGCTCAAATTATAACCATCAAAGGACATATGTGCAGAGAAGCTTCCAAGAATCCTGCACAAAACAAGTCTTGAAGACAAATTGAATGGTAATTTCATCTGGTAGCTACCACAGGAGAGACAGACTTAAAAGTTCAAGTCCAGACAAGATAAGTGTTTGTTTAGAACATAGGTGAGTCCATGTTTTGTACAATGTATCGCCTACTCTGTCCATTATAATATATATTTTTAATTATAAGACATACAACAAGAGAAAAAATGTGAAATATAGTAATAAGAAAAAAAAGCCTCTAATGCCAACCACAAAATGTCAAAGATGTTGAGATTAGTAAATAAATAGATTAAAATAGCTAACATATGTTCTAGAACTTTAAGGAAATTATAGTCATGATATCTAAACAGATGAGCAATATCAGCAAAGAGTAAAATCATAAATATGAACACAATGCGAATTTTAGAATTGAATAACTAAAATGAAGAATTTACTGGATGATCTTAACAGCAGATTAGAGCAAAAGAAAAAGCCAATGAACCTGAAAATATATCATTAGAAATTACCTGTCTGAAGAATAAAAGATCAGAGCCTCAGTGACTTTTGGGACACTATTAAATAATCTAATATATGTTTTTGTAGTCCCAGCAGGAAAGAAAAAAGAGAAAGACAGATAAGATGTTTGAAGAAAACATGACCAAAACTTTAAAAGAAAAAAAAAATAAGACCTTTACTTCTGTACTTACAGGTCAGCATAACAGGTTTTATAAGCTCAATAAAGATGCAAAGAAAAGATTGTACTCAAAATGTTGAAATACAAAGATAGAAGATCTTAAAAGCATCTAGAGAAAAAGGATCCATTATATAAATAAGAAAAAAAATAAGTCTGGGCGTGGTGGCTTACACCTGTAATCCTGGCACTTTGGGAGGCCGAGGCGGGCAGATCACCTGAGGTCAGGAGTTTGAGACCAGCCTGACCAACATGGAGAAACCCCGTCTCTACTAAAAATACAAAAAATTAGCCGGATGTGGTGGCGCATGCCTGTAATCCCAGCTACTCAGGAGGCTGAGGCAGGAGAATCACTTGAACCTGGGAGGCAGAGGTTGCAGTGAGCCGAGATCGCACCATTGCACTCCAGCCTTGGCAACAAGAGCGAAACTCCATCTCAAAAAAAAAAAAAAAAAGAAAAAGAAGAAAGGAACAGCTGAATTCTCAACAGATACAGTAGAGTACAGTGAAAATATGACACCTATGACATCCTTTAAGTCCTAGTAAGGCTGGCAATTAGTGAAGGAATGAGCATGATTACTTGCAGATGGGTAAGAGCAATACAAACGAGGCCAAACAGGTTAGCACAAGGATCCCAGTCAGTAATGCATGATGTTCCAGAAAGGGGCCAGGAAAGATATCTGTGGCCACCTGCAGTTGGCAACTTCTTTGTCAAAGGAGGAACTGTTGGAGGGAAAGTCCCAAAGGCCGAGCATACGTAGTAGCAAAGAACCATGTCCCTAAGGTGAACTTTGATCATTATAATAGTAAAAAACACACCCCTGTGTGGAAATTTTAAATGCTAATGAGACATGCGATGCATGTGCTAGCGTGTACAGTGACTGTGGATGCGGGCCCAGGAGATTACCCAGGACATGCCTAACAATGACCATTCCTTCCCCTTCATGAATAATCATGTAAGACACCCATAAAGGGAGTTTCCTCAGTGCCAGTAGGCACTGTCTCATTCTCAAGGACCCTGCTCTGACCTAGCTATCAGAGTGTACTTTTGCTTTGCAATAAACTTCTTGCCTCCTCTTTCTATGGACTCGCTCTCAAATTCTTCTGTGCAGCAAAGTAAAAAACCTGAACACTAAAACAACAACACCAGAACAACAATCTGTGAAACAGTATCTTATATCCAGTGATAATATCTTTCAAAAATGAAGGAGAGGCTGGGCACAGTGGTTCACGCCTGTAATCCCAGCACTTTGGGAGTCTGAGGCGGGTGAATCATGAGGTCAGGAGTTTGAGAGCAGCTTGGCCAACATGGTGAAACCCCGTCTCTACTAAAAATACAAAAAATTAGCTGGCGTAGTGGCGGGCACCTGTAATCCCAGCTACTCGGGAGGCTGAGGCAGGAGAATCGCTTGAACCTGGGAGGCGGAGGTCGCAGTGAGCCGAGATCACACCACTGCACTCCAGCCCTGGCGACAGATTGAGACTCCATCTAAAAAAAAAAAAAAAAAAAGGAGAAATGAAGATATTTGCAGGTAAATGAAAACTGATTTTCTCACAAGGAGGCATAAACTGTGAAAAATGCTAAAGGAAATTATAAGTGCTGCTGGAAAAATGATACCAGATGGAAATGTAAAGCTACAGAAGGAAATAAGAAGGACCAAAAAATAGAAAATATGAAGATAAACATAGATGACTGCATGAAACAACATGGAGAAGCCATAACTTTATATTTCTAAGTGAAAGAAGACATTCTGAGATGATTCCAACTACATAACATTCTGGAAACGTGAAACCATGAGGACAGTAGAAAGATCAGTGGTTGCTGAGGGGTTAGAGGACTGGTGATTAATAGGCGGAACACAGAGGGTTTTTAGGACAGTGAAACTATTCTATATTGTACTATAGCTGTAGATACATGTATTATGAATTTGTCCAAACCCATAGATTGTACGATAACAAGTGTGAACCCTAACATAAGCTATGGACTTTGCATGATAACAATGTATCAATGTAAGTTCATCGATTATAACAAATACACTACTCACCTGTGAGATGTCATGGTATGGAAGCTGAGTATGTGTGTGGGCAGATGATATGTGGGAAATCTCTGTAGTTTCTGCTCAGTTTTGCTATGAACCTAAACAATGTCTGTTAAAAGACATTTTAGCCTAAGAGAAATAAAAACTTATGTCCATAAGTTCCAGACCAGCCTGGCCAACACAGTGAAACCCCATCTCTACTAAAAACACAAAAATTAGCTGGGCATGGTGGCAGGCACCTGTAAGCCCAGTTACTTGGGAGGCTGAGGCAGGAGAATTGCTTGAACCTGGGAGACAGAGGTTACAGTGAGCCATGATTGTGCCACTGCACTCCAGCCTGGGCAATAGACCTAGACTCCATCTCAAAAAAAAAAAAAAAAAAAAAAACATGAATATTTATACAAGCATTACTCGTAAAAACCAAAAAGTGGAAACAACACAAATGTCCATCAATGGAAAATGGATTAAAAAATGTGGAATCTATACAACGGAATATTATTTGGCTGTAAAAAGGAATGCAGCATTAACGGATGCTAAAACATGGATAAACCTCACAAACATTATTCTAGGTGGAAGAAGCCAGTCACAAAAGAATATGCATTATGTTATTTCATTCATATCAAAGTCTAGAATAGAGAAATCTATAGCGATAGAAAGTAGATGTAGTTGCTTAAGGTTGAGGGTAGGCAGTGGGGAGCTAGGCAGTCCTTAGATAAAGGGTGTGGGGTTTCTTTTTGAGGTGGTGAAAATATTCTAAAATTGACTCAATGGTGGTGGTTGCACATATCCGTGAATATACTAAAAAACTTTGAATTATACACTTAAATGGGGGAATTGAATGCTGTGTAAATTAAATCTCACTAAAACTTAAAAAATAAAATGAGGGCTGGGTGTGGTGGCCCTCACACTTTGGGAGGCTGAGGTGGGCTGATCACCTGAGACCAGGAGTTCAAGACCAGCCTTGCCAGCATGGTGAAACCCCGCCTCTACTAAAAATACAAAAATTAGTCAGGCCTGGTGGCACATGCCTGTAATCCCAGCTACTAGGGAGGCTGAGGCAGGAGAATCGCTTGAACCCAGGAGGCAGAGGTTGCAGTGAGCTGAGATCACGCCACTGCAATCTAGCCAGGGTGACAAAGCAAGACTCTGTCTCAAAAAATAAAATAAAAATAAAATAAATTAGATATGCCTACAGATGTATTTGAATGAATAAATATATCTTAAAAGAAAAAAAATCTGACATTACAAAGTGCTGGTAAGGATGTGAAGCAACTGGAATTTTCATCCACTGTGGTGGATTTTTGCAGTCTCTTAAAAAGTTAAACATTTACTTATGTGATTCAGCAATCTCACTTATAAGCATTTATCCAAGAGAAATAAAAGCATAAGTCTACACAAATCTGTACAGAAGTAATTATAGTTGCTTTATTTACAGTGTAAAAATCAAGAAGTATCAAGAACTAATTTAAAATGTCCATCAACTTTTTAATGGATAAACAAATTGTTGTACATCTATACAATGAATAGCATTTGGAACTTGCCATACAACAACAAAGTTGAATCCCACATGCATTATGCTAAGTGAAAAACACCAGACTGAAAAAGTTACATACTGTATGCTTCCATTTATATGTTATTTTGGAAAAGGCAAAACTGTTTTTAAAGGATATAATCAATAGTTGCCAGAGGTTGGGAGTGGATAAAGGTGATTGAATCCAAAATATAACAGGAAACTACTGGGTATAATGAACAAGTTTTATATTTTTATTTCAGTTGTGATTACATGGATGCATGTATTTGTTAAAAATCTTAGAGCTGTACCACTAAAAATGATGAATTTTATGTATGTAAATTATAACTCAAACCAAACTGAAAAAAAAAATCGATATTAAGACCTGTTTTATTATACAAAGACAAAATTTACTTCAGGCATGCTGGGAAAGTTCAACATGAAAGTTTAATATGAGGTAATTATTAAAGTAATTCATCACATATGATTTTGATGGAAATCTGAAAGGTAATTGGTAAAACTGAAAATCTAATTTCCATTCATAAAAGCATTTAAAGGAGGAATCTGAGAAAACTTTTCAAAGATTCTTAACACAGTTTTCAAAATAGAAACAAAATATTTAGTATAAAACCTAATAGAACCTATATGGAAGAAAGTATAAAACTTGGAGTCATGTAAAATTATACAAGAAATAATGGAAAAACACTTTTATCCTTTCCTTTCCCTTTTTTTTTTTTTTTTTTTTTGAGATGAAGTCTCACTCTGTCGCCCAGGCTAGAGTGCAATGGTGTGATCTCAGCTCACTGCAATCTCTGCCTCCCACGATCAAGCAATTCTCTTGCCTCAGCCTCCTTTGTAGCTGGGATTACAGGCGCGTGCCACCATGCCTAGCTAATTTTTGTATTTTTAGTAGAGACGGGGTTTTGTCATGTTAGCCAGGCAGGTCTAGAACTCCTGACGTCAGGTGATCCTGCCTGACTCGGCCTCCCAAAGTGCTGCGATTACAGGCAGTGAGCCACTGCGCCCAGCCTCAAAGACACTACTTTTCCAAAGGAGATGACCCTATAGTGTATATCTGGATCTTTTTTTCCAAATTAGCATAAAAATATAAATAATTTTTTTAACTTTTCAAAATAATTCTAAATGTTTCAGTGGAGGACTACATGTGTAAGATTTGTCAAAGACTGAAGAAATTACTGAGTAAAGACTTGCCCTATGATATAGTAAAAGTATGTAGAAACCACAGTAATTTCAATAGTCTGCTAATGGCATGAGATTGGTGGGGAAATCCATGAAACAGAAAAAAAAGTTCATCATAAACTTATCAACGTTAGTTCATGCAACGGTCGCATTTTAAGTTAGTGGAGAAAAAAACCTTGTTCATCTAGTCAATGGTGCTGGAAATTGTGTAAATGATTCTAAAAGTTAAAAACACAAATACTGCAAGTTCTCACTTGTATGTGGGAGTTAAAAAATTTGATCACATGGAGGCAGAGAGTGTAAAGATAGATAACAGAGACTGGGAAGGGTTAGTGGGGGGATGGGGAGAGAATAAAGAGAATGGGTTAAAGGGTACAAACATACAGTAGAAGAGAAGGAATAGATTAAATGCTTGATAGCAGAGTAGGGTTACTATACTGAATAAAAAATGTATTGTACTTAGGCAATGGACATCTTAAATACCCTGACTTGATCACTATGCATTATATACATGTATCAAAATTTCTCATGTACCCAATACATTTATACAAACAAACAAAAACAAGAAAATTAAGCAAAAAAAAAAACCTTTGCTTACAAAAAATAATGATAAAAATACAAGTATGCTTTGTATTTCAATTCATAAGTATTAATTTTAGATACGTACATAAGTGTAAATGAAATAGGCAAACCATAAAATAAAATATTAAAAGCTATGCTCACATTAAAAAAGTATATACTAAAAATAAAAACTCAACTTTAAAGAAAAACAGAAAAATTTATTCTGTATATGGTAGTCTAAATGTTATTATTATTAATACTAAATATATATTAAATATATTAACTATCTCATTCTATACCTAAGTCCCCCAGAATAAATTATGGACATAAAATGCAATCGCAGGTAAAGAAACAAAGGTTGAAAAGAAAGAAAAGTAAAATAGACAAATAACCAATTAATATTGAAAATATTTTCAACCAAAGAAATGCAAAATGAATCTATGATATTATTGTAATTATTGTTGTTTTGTGTTATTTAAATTAGAACAATTAAAATAAAAATTGTACCACTGCATTTGCTCTGTAAT
The DNA here is from genome assembly GCF_009828535.3 of Hylobates moloch. NCBI lineage: Eukaryota > Metazoa > Chordata > Mammalia > Primates > Hylobatidae > Hylobates > Hylobates moloch. The sequence continues at coordinate 95,464,761 of NW_026652282.1, read as the reverse complement.
AGGTATGCTTTTACATTGCTGACAAGAACGCAAATTTGTTCAGAGTTTTAAAAGAAAATTTGGTAATATGGATCAGTAAGTCTTAAAAATACATATTTCTCTTGTTTCTATTATTATTGTTCCATTACTAAAAATTTATGCTAAGAAAGGATCAGAAATTGGTGTATCCTCATTGCAACATTATTGTGACATAAAATATATTGTAACATTCAAAAATTACTGTCCTCAATAATATTTCATGGCATTGGAAATTCTCAAGTTATATTATCAAATGAGAAAATTAAGTTACAAAGAGTATGTGCACTTGAGGCTAAACTCATTTTGAAAATTTCAGCAGTGAGCTATCTTCTTTCTACATATTAACAGCATATACTCCTTAAGGTTAACTGTGGTTACTATGTCTATGTGGTAGAACTAAGGCTGTTTGAGATTTGTGGAAAGAGTAAGCAGAATATGGTTGGAAGACAATAAGATATAAATAAATGGAATGTAAAAAATTTAGAACCCAAAGTTGAAGGAAGAAAGTGGTAGAAAATTGTCACACAATTTTGTTAATTTCCTAGTAGCTCTTAGGTTTCTAAGAACAGGTGAGAATTGGTGGTCCAGGTTTGTGGATGACATGGGGGGAATGGTAAAGGCCAAAAGTCTGACTCAGTCTGACCATGCAAGGATATCAGTTAAAGCATTTAATAGTTTCTAAACTGTAGACTTTGTTTCTACAGGCTAGTTAGGGAAGCCAATGATATTAAAAACTGTTGTGATCAACATAGAAAATAGTGTAAGAGCAAGGGACCAAAGATCATAATGAGGTATTGAAATGTAAAAGACGCTGGATAACCAAAGCAATCTGGAGCAAAAAGAACAAAGATGGTGAGAGGCATCATACTACCTGTCTTCAAAATACTCTACAAATCTATGGTAACCAAAACAACATGGTATTGGCATAAAAGCAGACACATAGACCAATGAAACAGAATAGAGAACTCAGAAATAAATCTATGCGTGTATAGCCAACTGATTTTCAACCAAGGCACCATGAACATGCATGGGAAAAAAGGATAGTCTCTTTGATAAATAGTGCTGGGAAAACTGGATATCCACATGCAGAAGGAGGAAACAAGACACCTATCTCTCACTATATACAAAAATCAACCCAAAATATATTAAAGACTTATATGTAAGTCCCAAACGATAAAATTACTATAAGAAAATACAGACAAATGCTTCATAAAGTTGGACTGGGCAAGGATTTTTTTTAATAAGAACTCAAAGGCACAGGCAACAAGAGTAAAAATAGACAAATGAGATCACATAAAAGTAAAAGCTACTGCATAGCAAAGGAAATAATCAATGGAGTGAAGAGACAATCTACAGAGTGGGTGAAAATATTTGCAAACTATTCATCTGAGAAGAGACTAATAACAAAATATGTAAGCAACTCAACTGAATAGCAAGCAACCAAATAATCCTATTAAAAATGAGCAAAAGATCTAAATAGACATTTTTATTTGTTTTTTTTTTAAACATACAAAAAACTTTATTTACAGTTGAAAACCTAAACACAATCTTGGATTCTGAATCTCTGATACTTCTAGAGTCTGTTGATCAAATGGCATAGCAGCAGGCAGGGAAGCAAACACAGGGGCCAGTCCAGATTATCTTACTCAAGAACACTGCCAAGGGGAAGTGAAGGTCTGATTCAGTCTTGGTCTGAACTACATCTCCCCACACCGTTAGATCACCATATGTACCTTGGCCATATTATTGGTGCCTGTGGGAATATTTTCAATCTTTCTCATCAGTAGAAGTCCATCAATGATTTTTCCAAACACTACATGCTTGCCATCCAGACCATTGCACTTACAGCAGGTGATAAAGAACTGACAGCCATTTGTACTGGGACTGCTGTTCACCATGGAAAGCAGGACTGGAGCTGGGTATCTGATTTTAAAATTTTCACCTGCAAATGGTCCCTGGTAAATGCTGGTGACTCCAGTAACATCTCCATTAACAAAATCTCCACCCTGAATCATGAAATCCTTTATGACCCTGTGAAAAGTGCTCCCTTTGTATCCTATTGGAACCCGATCTTTTCTGAATTCTCCAGTGCAGAACTGCCCAAAGTTCTCAGCTGTGTTAGGCACAATGTCTACAAAGAGCTGGATCTTCATGTGGCCAACTTCCTGACTGCCAATGCTGACATCAAAAGAAGACATACAAATGGCCAACAGATATATGAAAAAATGTTCAACACCACTAATCATCACAGAAATGCAAATTGGATTTCATTTTACCCCAGTCAAAATGACTATTATCAGAAAAAGTGAAAGATAACAAGTATTGGGAGGATAGGGACAAAAGAAAACCAACACTGTTTGTCAAAATGTAAATTAGTACAGCCACTGTGAAAAACAGTATGGGGGTTCCTCAAAAAATTAAAAATATAATTACTGTATGATCCAGCAATCCCATTCATTACTGGGTATATATCCAAGGGAAATTAAATCTGTATATCAAACAGATATCTGCACTCCCATAATTATTGTAACACTATTCACAATGCACAAGATATGGAGTCAACCCAAATGACTATCGCCAAATGAATGGATAAAGAAAATGTACATATATGCAATGGAATATTATTCAGCCATAAAACAGACTGAAATAGGCCGGGCACAGTGGCTGACACCTGTAATCCTAGCACTTTGGGAGACCGAGGTGGGTGGATCACTTGAGGTCAGGAGTTCAAAACCAGCCTGGCCAACATGGTGAAACCTTGTTTCTACTAAAAATACAAAAAATTAGCCGGGTATGGTGGTGGATGCCTGTAATCCTAGCTACTTCGGAGGCTGAGACAGGAGAATTGCTTGAACCTGGGAGGTAGAGGTTGCTGTGAGCCGAGATCACGCCATTACACTCCAGCCTGGGTGACAGAGTGAGGCTCCATCTCAAAAACAAACAAACAAACAAACAAACAAAAAACCAGAATGAAATCCTGTTACTTGCAACAACACAGATGAACCTGGAGTACATTATGCTAACTAGAATAAGCCAGACACAGAAAGACAAACACCACATGATCTCACTCATGCAGAAGTTTAAAAAGTTGATTTTATAGAAATAGTATAATAACGATTAGCAGAATCTGGGGATGGGAGCAGGGACATGTACAAAGTTACAGTTAAAAAGTGTAGAGGCCGGCCAGGTGCAGTGACACACACCTGTAATCCCAGCACTTTGGGAGGCCGGGCAGGTGGATCACTAGAGATCGGGAGTTAGAGACCAGCCTGACCAACATGGAGAAACCCCTTCTCTACTAAAAATACAAAATTAGCCAGGCGTGGTGGCACATTCCTGTAATACCAGCTACTCGGGAGGCTGAGGCAGGAGAATCGCTTGAACCCGGGAGGTGGAGGTTGCAGTGAGCCACGATGGTGCCATTGTACTCCAGCCTGGGCAACAAGAGCAAAACTCCATCCCAAAAAAAAAAAAAAAGGAAGAAAAAGAAAGAAAGTGTAGAGGCCAAGATTTGCTGAAAAAAAATCACTGACATGAGGCAGATTGCTTAATAGGTGAAAAGGCATACAAATTATTTAACATGTATACATAGGAGGCTTCAGAATGATGACCTCAAAGATACAAGGGAAATGATTAACTTTTATCAAGCTGAGGTTAACGAAGTATGGACAATGGTCTAGAAGTATGATTGAAGTAAAGGGTATGATCTAATGCTAATAGACTGAGCAGGAAAACCCAGCAAGGCCTGTCTGTCTAGACTTTTCTTGGTCTCTCTGAGCCTGTGTTCCTTCCTTGTAGGTGTGGGGCAGGGCCCTCTCTGAAATGGGGGTCTTATGACCTACAGTCAAACAAGATAGGTCAGATCATTTCTTTATAACCAGTTTTTACATAGAATATTTTTAGATTTTATGTCTAGCTTTGGAGAAAAGGGGATCTGGTTTCTATGACTCACCTTGAAGAAGAGAGATTGTAGTTTCTGTGCCTACTTCCAGGGTTTTAGGGTGGGGAGGAGACTGGAACCTAGGGGGGCAGGAGAAGGTCAGAGAAAAACTTTTGTTTCTGAGGCTGCCACTGATGCTTTCATTTTGGGATATTGTTTTCTGAACCTCAAGAAGAGGAAGAATAAATTCTGGTGTTCTGTTACACGGTAGGGTGACTACAGCAAATAACAATATATATTTCAAAAGAGGTAGAAGAGAATAATTTGAATATTATCACTACAAATAAACTGTCAATGTTTACAGTAATGTAAATGGCAATTGCCATGATTTGATAATTATATATTTATATATGAATTGAAACATCACATTGTACCCGTAAATATGTGCAATCATTATATATGAATGATACATTTAAAAAACAGACTAACAAAAAAATATTATGATGAGGGTATATGTAGGAGTGAAACTCAGGGGGGATGAAATGAGTATTACAATGTAATGATAATCTAATCTTGAGGGTGAAAAAGTTTAAAAAATTTTTTCCTCCAATTTTTAAAATTTTTATTTGAAATAATTTCAGCCTTTCACAAGTATTGCAAAAATTATAAAATAATTATTGTGTAACCTTTATCCAGATTCTGCAAAAATTCTGTTAACATCTTACATAATCAAAGAACAATGATCAATGTCACAAAATTAACATTGATATAATTCTATTATCTAAAGATCTTATTCGAATATCACCATCATGGCTCACTGCAGCCTCGACTTTCTGGGCTCAAGCAATCCTCCCACCTCAGCATCCCCAGTACCTGGGACTACAGTTGTGTGCCACCACACCTAGCTAAGACTTTCCTCCTAATGGCTCCTTCTTGTCTGAGATCCATTCATGATCATGTGTTGCATTAATTACCATGTCTTAAGAGTGGATAAATTTTAGTGATAACAATGTACAAGTGCCAATAGGTGACTGAAGTGAAAGGGGGGTGAAATCACATTAGGAAAAATCACAGAAGTCCAGAACATCATTCATTCACTCATTCACTCAAGAAGTTCCTTTTGGTCTCTTAAATATGTGCCAGGCATATAATTATGTGCTGTATATTGTCAGTAGTAGAGTAAGTGTGTCATAGTTTCTGACCTCACAGAGTTCAAATCTTACCCAAATACCAGTCCCTTTACTGATTCTGACCAAAAGAAAAATCCAAAGAGGTTAGTAGTTTGATAATTCACCTTGAAATATCTCCAATTATTCAACCACGAGAAGGACTCCCTTGCCAAGTTGTATGTTTTACACTTTGCACTTTGTTGGAATTTGATAAAGGTAATGATAATGATCAGTATCACTGCCTAAAGATGAAGATCAACAACATTCACCACCATCTCCAAGTAAAAAGAGAGTTGAAATATAAATCGATTTTATTCTTCATATAGTATTTCATATAGGGAAAATGTAATACTGTATATCACATGAGTTGTCATGCTAAGAGTTAAATGACTATTGTATTTCCAAATAAATGTCTGCATTCTATATTAAGTAATAGATAATAGAATGCTGAAATGCTTCTACTCTGAAAATAAGTGAATTACTGATGGTACTCCATGTCTCCCCACTGCCTATAAGGTAAAACAAATTGCTTAGTTTAACATTCAGGCTTTTTTTTACAATCTAACTCTAACCTTTCTAGCCATTCTCCATTTTTCATCCTGCAGGAAAGTCTTCCTCCATTTCAAGCAAACACTGATGTACAACATATCCTGCACTCTGTCTCTCTTATTTGTACTGTTTATTCCAAATTCAAATACTTCTTCTTGCTCTCTAATTACCCATCCTTTGTATCTCTGGTGTAGTAATTGCTCAATACATGTTAATAATTCTCTTGAATGTTTTAACTCTTAAGGTAGAGGAAACAAAACCTTGAGAACATCAGTCTGAGAACACTGGCCTTAACCTATCAACAATTAGGGCCGGGCGCGGTGGCTCACGCTTGTAATCCCAGCACTTTGGGAGGCCGAGGTGCGCGGATCACGAGGTCAGGAGATCGAGACCACGGTGAAACCCCATCTCTACTAAAAATACAAAAAAAAAATTAGCCGGGCGTGGTGGCGGGTGCCTGTAGTCCCAGCTACTCGGAGAGGCTGAGGCAGGAGAATGGCGTGAACCCGGGAGGCAGAGCTTGCAGTGAACTGAGATCGTGCCACTGCACTCCAGCCTGGGTGGCACAGCGAGACTCCGTCTCAAAAAAAAAAAAAAAAAAAAAAAAACAATTAGAATGTGCTTATCAAACAACGTAAATAATGAAGACCCTGGGGATCTTTCCAGGCATTCATATTTGTAAGCTATCCTGGTTGTTTCTGCCCAATAAGCACTTTCTTACAGAAACTATAAAAATAAATAGGACATAAATGTCTCTTAGAATCCTTATTGCATAGCGTTCCCAAGGGTTTATTCTCCTGAGTACTACATGTTATAAACCAAGAATACAAATAAGTATAAATAGCAGTCCTGGAATATGAAACACTTACAACAAATCTAAAAGGCGTATTCATTATTATTCAAAAGCACCTTCATAGGAATATCAAAAATAGAGATGGCTGCATATAAAGCTGAGTCCTTTCAGTATTAGAGAACAATTAGGCTCAATTATATAGAAAGACTGAATAAAACATTAAGCGAAAAATCATTATGCAAGCAGATGACATAGTTTTCTTTAAAACAAATAAGAAAGTTATGATTCTAACCCACCTTTTAAAATCAGCCAGTGTATAATTTCAAGCTACTTTGAATGATTTGAAATGAAACGTTATACTACAGGATTGCTGGTCTACTTTCCAACTCAGAAATAGAAATGAATCTCTCACTATCCGTATAACATCATCCGAGAAGGTGGTGGCATGGTATTATAAAATACTTGAATACCTGGTTCACTCTGAGCCCACCTTAATACTCAGGAACATGCTGTCTTGCTGGCCTTCTCTACCTTTCCTCCCAATTCCCAAGATTCTGACTACATATTATGATGAAAAATCATCTCGATATTTTACATCTTTCTCATCAAACTTCCTTTCTTGTGTCCTCATCTGTTAGAGTGCAGGCAGATACATAGGGTATTACAAATAAAACACAAGAAATAATATTTTTCCTTCATATTTTCTATCATTTGCTCATGAAAATCACCTCAAAAGAGGTCGCCTTGTGTCTTGTCTATGAATGACAAATGTGGAAATGAAATCTCTCTGAAGAAAATCAATAGTGAAATCTTGATGTTTAAAAACAATATGAGTTGCTATTGAATTATACATCAGTGTCTTTAAAATCTGCATGCAATTTCAGTGCTCCAACTTATAAAAGACTTGCCAGAAGGAGAGAGAAGCAAAAGGGACAAACTAGTTGAGAACATTCAATCATTGTGATATAGCTATTTGGTTAATTGTACCTCTGAATTATTTGGCACATGTTACCCAAAGTGACATCTCAAGAATTTACTAGATTCTGAACTTTTCAACATTATCCATTTTAAAAGAAAAAAAGCAGTGGCTTGGATAATCAAACAAGTCTTTAATAGTGAAATGTACTTTTTTGCTTCAACTTGGACATAACTGGCTCTGCTTCTTTTTGGAAGTTTACACTCCTTAACACAACATCATACTAATTTATGTATGTAGAGCTTCCCTGTTCCACATGAAAGACAGATTATTAGCAAAACTAAGAAGCAGAGAAGGTTAGTCAGAGATGACCTCCACCTTCTCTCCCTTCTCATTTAATGTACATCTTCTCTCTCAAACTACAACTTTCTCTCACTCCTGATATTCATCTCAATTCCAATTCTGACTCTTGTTTCCTGCCAATGACAACTACAATGCTTGCTCTAATTGCCATATCCAGGGTATCTTGGTTTCCCTCAATCTGAAAACCAACATTTTTTTTAGATCCAAAAAAAAGGCTCCAATAGTAACGTAATGGGCCAGTGGAGGGAACATTTCAGAAGAAATTCTGCCCGGAAAATCTCTTGTATCCATCTGGCTATGTCAAGTGTTGTGTAAAGAAAAGCCATGATCACAATGCTAGACACATAAGCACCCAATAAATACTTGTTGATTTGCACTACATTGTAATTACAATGCCAAGTATCTAAAAGTACATGTCACTTAGCTTTTTCTAACCTTGAATATCCTAAGCACATAATGATTTGGCAGAGTAAAATATCTGCAATTCGCTTTTCCTCCACGATGAGCAGATAGCAATGTGTGCTGAATTGCAGGATAATATCTGCACACTGAAGCCGGGTCTGTGGTCAGAGGAAATGTCAGCCTTTGACTTAAGGAATCTCAAGCAGAGTATTAGCTCACTGAACTAGAAAGAGAGAGAATACATTTTTAAGGCTTTATTTGAATTTCATAAAAGGAAAGAAAATCATCATGTTTATGCTCTTTAGCATGAAATTTCCAGTGGATACTTGGCAAGTCCAGTTTTCACCACTGACAAGTCCTCTTCTAGGGGTTGCATTATCTTCATAGAGAAAGGCAGTAGAGCAAGGTTTGATGAACTTTTCCTGATAGTTCATGATTCTATTTAATGTTTTCATGAGAAGAAACAACAATGACTCTTCATACCATTTACCTCTTTACTGTCCTCACAACCAAAAATACATATGTTTTGGGAGGAGAAAAAGGCCCATAGGTGATGAAAGACTCCTAATAATGAGAGTTGGGTCAATATACCTGATAGTCAATTAATACTGCACCTGATACACTTAGCTTTTTGACATGGAATGACCTACTCTCATACTCATGAATGCATGTGCAAAACAATGTCAATATGGGCAGCCAGGTACTCAGTAGTTCTCATGGTCAGAAGTCCAGTAGTGAAACACAAGATTTTTGCCTGTGTTGGAAACTGATAAGAAAATCATGAATTATCAGCCGAGCACAGTGGCTCACACCAGTGATCCTAGTATTTTGGGAGGTCGAGGCGGGTGGATCACCTGAGGTTGGGAGTTTGAGACCAGCCTGACCAACATGAAGAAACCCCGTCTCTACTAAAAATACAAAATTTTGCCAGGCACAGTGGCGCATGCCTGTAATCCCAGCTACTCAGGAGGCTGAGGCGTGAGAATTGCTTAAACCTGGGAGGTGGAGGTTGCGATGAGCCAAGATTGTGCCATTGCATTCCAGCCTGGGCAACAAGAGCAAAACTTCATCTCAAAAAAAAAAAAAATGAAAATCATGAATTATGAAAACAATAGCATTCTTACTAGGGGTGATTGGGAGAGATCATACTTTTGACAGTTTATTATACAAATTTAATATCTCATCACAGATGACAGGGGTTGCCTGTATTTTATTCAGGATGTCTAGACATCCCACACACCGAATCTTAAAAAATGTGTCATCTTCTCGTCTCTCATCCCTAATTTTCTCTTAAGGACATAGAGGGAAAGAACCCTGAATGATAACCTGCAGGAGTCATGTTTGGTACAATTAAGATTTTATTACTCGCTTAATTAATATATTACCTCAATTCATTATAGTACCAGCAGGCAATTCTATTATGTTTTGGTACCCTATTCTGCATTTCTTGAAGCACTTGTTTACTATATCCCTATTCATCATATCCATATTTATCTAGGCTTCACCCATACTTGTAATGAGCTAGAGTAGGGAGTTGGAAACCTAAAAGAGAGTATGGGGACAGTGGCAAGTTGGTATCCTCTTTCCTCAAGGAGAGTAGACTTAGGTACTTTAGTCCAATCATGAGCAGCAGTGGGAGTGATTTGAGACACTCTGAAGGGCTCATTTGCTTGTACATAGAAAAGGGAGTGTGCTTCACCATACTACAGGGGGGACTGCTGGTTCCCCATCTACTCTTTCAGGTTTTAGAATGGAAAAGGAACTGAGTTAGCATTATTCAATCATTGAACTTCATTTCATTCTAGCTAGAACTCTCACATAGGCCATTTGTTGCCCAAGGAAGGTCCAGTGAAGACAGACTTCCTTCTTCTTCCTTTCCTTTTTCATTTCTTCTTGATTCAAGCAGGGAATATGTTTTGACTTGTGTAAAAATAAGCAGGGTGTTTAAATTGTATATTTAAGCTACACAGCAAAAAGAAAGAGTATAACGGAAGCAGGTGTAGTGCTAGGGGAAGGGGCGGGTGGGAAAACTATTCAATCCAAGAACAGTATTGAGTATTCCCAGAGAAAGGAAATAGAAATAGCTTCAGCATAGCAGCTAGTCCACTTCAAAAGTAGACAACACTGAAAAATGAGGAAAAGTGTGGTATAAAGAATTGCTCCCAGTCACTTTGAACTTTGCCAATACTTGTCAGGACAGTCAGAGTACTCAAGATACATCAAATAGACACTCTTGTACAGGACAATTAGACACATTGTGGAAGGGGGTAGGCAAGAGAGAAGAATTGCAGCTGAGCAAAGGTTGTGAAAGTGGCCTTTGTACTCTTCCACTTAGCTGTCAAGTTTGGAAAAGGCCTGGGAGAAAACGGTGAATTCTCCCCCTGTGCTGCTCAGAAAAGGAAACGAGCTAGTTCAAGGATTATTCCTATTGAGGGGAAAAACAAAAACAAAACCAGGAGTATCTTAACCAAACTCCTGTCATTTACATGTACCTATAAAGCGCACTCAAAGTATGGCTGTCCTATGATACTGCAAAGACATTTTCCCTGCCTGTTGACCCCTTGTCCCTCACCCTCCACCAATACAAAAATCTCTAATGGTAGAAATTCATATATAAGTATAAGTACAGTGTAAGAGTTGTTTAGTATTGTTTTGTGTTTTGTTTTGTTTTGTTTTGTTTTTTGAGACGGAGTCTTGCTCTGTCGCCCAGGCTGGAGTGCAGTGGTGCAATCTCGGCTCACTGCAAGTTCCGCCTCCCGGGTTCACGCCATTCTCCTGCCTCAGCCGCTCCGAGTAGCTGGGACTACAGGCGCCCGCCACCACGCCCGGCTAATTTTTTGTATTTTTTAGTAGAGACGGGGTTTCACCGTGGTCTCGATCTCCTGACCTCTTGGTCCGCCCGCCTCGGCCTCCCAAAGTGCTGGGATTACAAGCGCGAGCCACCGCGCCCGGCCTTGGTATTGTTGATACAGCCTCAGGGAAAGGATCCCACAATCTTATTTTGTGATCTAACAAGGTGTAAAACACTAAAAGTCTGAGACTTATGGTAGAAAAGAAAAACTTGTTTAGAGAAACTATTTTTTTTAGCAATGCCAGGGTGGGTCTAAAATAAGCTGATTTTACCTAGGGTAGCACCAGCTTTAAACAACTCCATGTTCTCTCGTAAGTTTTTCCACTAGAGTGGATAATGGTGCACAGATCTTCAAAGTCTTTGTTGCGAAGCACTGTGGGGGGGACTGAATTTCTGATTTGCACATATCATGTATTGGCAGCTAGTGGCTCTCTCTAATGTATGCTGTTAAGGATTCTGTAATGTTTTAGTTTGTTACACAGTCCTAGCTCAGCTGAAAAGACACAGTAGTGTTTAGTATCTGACATTAGAGAAAAAAGACAATACAATTTGTGCCTTGGGTGCTTGGAAAAGCTTCAGGCTTCATAATAATTTGGGTGAGGGAAAACGTGGATAATAACTTTATAATTGTTTCCATAAATGGCAACAACACAGATTATGTATAGTCATAAAAGTAGCATTAGCATTTACCATGAACCAGTCAATCCTAGGAGAACTTGTAGATGCCCCTTTCTGCATACGTTTTCTACCTTAGTGATATCCTCCCACCACTGGAACCAGCTAGAGTGTTTACTGCTGAACCATTAAATTTAGAATTTATCTTGAGGTAATGAAAAGCGCAGTGGACTGTGAAGTGAGAAATTCTGGTCCAGCCTCTGCCACTTACCAGCTGTGGGAAATCTGAGCAAGTACATCCCCTGTTCTGGCCTCTGTTTCTTACCATGGAAAATGGGAAATCTGGATTAAATGAATCACTAATATCACTTTTACTACCCAAATCCTGTTATTTCCAAATGTTGCTCTCAAACTGCTTCATGCGTATCAAATAACCTCAGGGTTGAAAGAGACCATAATAGTCTTTTCCACACACCCACTTAATGTTTGAAACACTTCAATATGACATTGATGCCAAATGACCATTCAGCCTTTCAAGAAACACTTTAGTGCTTAGAAACTCACTATCTGTTGATTTTTTGTGGTTTCTGATATATTGGATACTAATTCATGGCCAGTTTTAGGCACTTTAAGTCTGTTTTTCTAATCAGTTATCTGCTCACTAACGTTGTCCATGGTGTCTTTTATTGAACAGAAATACTTAATTTTGATGTTTTTCGAGAGTTTTCTAACAGCCTAAGCTACAAACAGATTAAATGAGCCACCACAACAGATAGTGAGTTTCTGAGTAAATTATTTCAATAGGAAGTTTGCTGATGAGAAAACCCAAAGATTAACAAATAATTTAATAGATAATCTAGCTAATTAATAATCAGAGAAGTGGAAGTTAAAATAGTAAGCACTCACTTTATATTCACTACACTGGTCAAAATTAGAGAAATGAATCATCTGCCACATGTTGGCAGAAATGCAGGGCTAGATCTGGATAGCGCAAGAGTTTAATGAGATTCTTGGCCCATTTTTGTACAGCTCATAAGATAGGAATGGAATTTAACATTTTTGAGGGGTGATTCATGAAGAAGTGGACGAAGAAGGAGGAGGAGGAGGAAGAGGAGGAGTGGCAAAGACAATCCCGAGTGGCCTGAAAAGCCTAACATATTTACAATCTGGTTCTTTGCAGAAAAAGTTTGTGAAGTCCTAGGCTCTAGAATCCCTCATACACTGTTGGTGGAAGAAGTCATTCTATAGAGCAATATGGAGCTATGTATACATACACTGTGTGACCCAGAATACATAGGCTTACAAAAGTATAAAATGGGACATGTAAGGCTATTCATTGCAACGTTGTTTATGGTGGCAAGAAGTTGGATCACTCAGGATACTCATCCCTGGATTTGGGGTTATGAGTCAGAAATGATAGGCCGGGCGCGGTGGCTCACGCTTGTAATCCCAGCACTTTGGGAGGCCGAGGCGGGCGGATCACGAGGTCAGGAGATCGAGACCACGGTGAAACCCCGTCTCTACTAAAAATACAAAAAATTAGCCGGGCGTGGTGGCGGGCGCCTGTAGTCCCAGCTACTCGGAGCAGCTCAGGCAGGAGAATGGCGTGAACCCGGGAGGCGGAGCTTGCAGTGAGCCGAGATTGCGCCACTGCACTCCAGCCTGGGTGACAACAGAGCGAGACTCCGTCTCAAAAAAAAAAAAAAAAAAAAAAAAAAAAAAGAAATGATAGATAATCGAGTCATCAGCCAATTTAATTGGTAAAGTGTGGTAGGTGTACATTATGGAGATTATGTAGCATTTATAAATGACAAAATAGATATACATGCAACAAACTAAATAGAACTTAGAAAACAAGTGGAGCGAAAACAGAAATAAATAGAATGACATCTATATCAAAATACCACTTATGTAAACTAAAAATATGCAAGTACAAAACAACAAAACATATTTTACAAGTAGACAAACAGTAAAGGATTGGAATAATTGCCTGGGGGTATGAGAAATGGAAATAGATAAAAGCAATCAAATAAGTGTGGTCCTTGCAAGCAGCAATGATAATCAGTGTGCCATCAACTGAGGAGTGTGATAAACTCAGTTTTCCTCAACAGAGAGGCAATAAGAAAAAAAGTTCTTAAAATACAATGAATTCTTTCTTCATATAATTCCCTTCCACTCCTTGGTCCTAGTTATTTCCTCTATCACACAAAACAAGTACAATCCTTCTTTCACATATGCCCATGACAGTTCTTATCCCTTTAGGTCCTTTTTATTCTACATACACAGTTCTACCCTCTAGATGGCTTTTCTTAGTGTGACAACCAGAAATAAATATATTATTCAAGGTATAGGCTGCCTTAGTTCATTTGGGTTGCTATAGCAAAATACCTTAGACTGGGTAATTTATAAACAACAGAAATTTATTTTTCACAGTTCTGGAAACTGGAAAATCCAAGATCAAGTATCAGCAGATTTGGTGTCTAGTGAGAGCTCGCTCAGCTTCATAGATGGTGCCTTGTTGATGCATCTTTACGTGGTGGAAGGGGTGAAGAAGCTCCGTGGGGCCCCTTTTATAAGGGCATTAATACTATTCATGAGGGTAGAGCCCTCATGACCTCATCCCCTCCTAAAGGGTCCTCCTCTTAATACCACCACATTACAGACTAGGTTTCAACATATGAATTGGGAGGCACGAGGACACAAACATTTAGACCATAGCATAGGCTCACCATCACACAGTAGAATAAAACTATTTCATTCCAGGCACTATGCTTCTCTCAAAGAAGCCTAATCAGAATTAGGGGCACAAACTGTGTGTTTTAACTCTTACCTATGTTGCATCATCACATTTAACCCTGTACTAGACATATAACGGTAACTTTGTAAATGTTATTTGTTGTTGCATGCCAAATGTACTATATGATAAACGTTATTATAAATGCAGGCGGGGCGCAGTGGCTCACGCCTGTAATCCCAGCACTTTGGGAGGCCGAGGCGGGTGGATCACGAGGTCAGGAGTTTGAGACTAGCCTGACCAACATGGTGGAACCCCGTCTCTACTAAAAATACAAAAATTAGCCGGGCATGGTGGTTCACGCCTGTGATCCCAGCTACTCAGGAGGCTGAGGCAGGAGAATCACTTGAACCCAGGAGGCAGGAGGTCGCAGTGAGCCAAGATCGCACCATTGCACTCCAGCCTTGGCAACGAGAGCGAAACTCTGTCTCAAAAAAAAAAAAAAAAAAATCCCCAAAAAAAACTGTTATAAAAAAAACTTTAATCTTTAATGTCACTAAAGTATCTGTGCCAAAGAAAAATGTCTCTTCATTTTATAACTTTCTACATATGTGCTCCTAATGCAGAATTACATGAAAGTTTTGTAGGAAACCTGAATGAAGAAGAAATAGGAAACTGAAAGAAAGACTACTCCAGGCTTTATTGGACTTATTTAGGGGCATTATTTTTATTCTTATCAGTGCATTCCAAAGTAGAAAAATGTTTCACCTCTTTTCCAATCCAAATCACACTGAAAAATATCACAAGCTTCCACTGTATCTCTCCAAAATTGGAAGTTTACTTATGAGACCTAGCATACATTTTTCAGGCTCTGAGAATGAATGTACCATGACTTCTTGCTGTGTATCTGCCTGGAAACTTTTCATCCCAGGAAGTAAGCATGCTTGGATAAAGCTCATTTGCATATCTGCAACTCAACAGGGCCACAGAAAGCTTCCATCAACAACAACAACAAAAAAAAATACCAAAGTGTAGCAGAAACAGATGTGACTCCAAACTTCAAGAAGTCCCATGAGCATCTGGAGATAATCCATCTTGCTGTCTCTTAATTGCCAGTAGGTTTATCACAACTTCCAATTTGATTTTTAAGGAAGCTGAACTGTAAAAGTGTTGTAATTAGCTCACTAAAATGTGTAATCCAAACTGGGGAATTATAATTCATTCTCTGAAGACTCAGGAAGACAGGAAGTCAGGTAAGCAATTCATTCGCTTTTACTCTTTGGGCATAGGTAAGAGTCAGGAAACTCCACTGACATTCACTTCTGAATGCAGTGTATACATTTATGTTTATTTTACCCAGTTTTCATCTATCTTATGCATGTCTAAAAAGGAAGGAAGTAGTTAACTTGGGAAAGTTTATCTGTTTTTATCTGAACAATGAAGCTGGCTATTTGCAACACTGTGGTAAGCAAGCTTTAAGTCACAATAGCAATTTGATTTGAATACCAATAAGCCTAGTATTAGGCATTACAGAATACTTACTAAGCAAAGACTCATTAGGGAAATCAACTTTTGCTTTCCCAACATGTTCATTAAAATTACGGGTCTGAATTTTATTGAGGTATACTCAATATTTATGACTTTATGGAACAACCTGGAGAATCCCTTTCTCGGCATCACTTGTTTGCCTACTAAATATCTACTTGCCTCTCCTTTTTTTTTTTTTTTTTCCGAGACAGAGTCACGCTCTATTGCCCAGGCTGGAGTGCAATGGCGTGATCTTGGCTCACTGCAAACTCCGCTGCCAGGGTTCAAGCAATTCTCTTGCCTCAGCCTCCTGATTAGTTGGGATTACAGGCACGCACCACCATGCCTGGCTAATTTTTGTATTTTTAGTAGAGACAGGGTTTCATCATGTTGACCAGGCTGATCTCGAACTCCTGACCTCAAGTGATCCACCCGCCTCGGCCTCCCAAAGTGCTGGGATTACAGGCATGAGCCACCGTGCCTGGCTTTTTTCTTACAACAACACAATTTATTTCATGTGTGCACTCCTGCCCCATATGACCCAAGGGGTTAGGATTCTAGTCTCAGCCCCAGACGTAAGCCTTAATCAATCTAGGCCAATTTTTGTGGTTCTATTTTTATTGCCAGTGATTGATTTAAGGGTAATTAATGGATTGTAACCAATGAGACATGAATGAAGATCTTTTGGGGGCTTCTGAGAAAGATTTGTTCATTCTTCAGAAGAAGACATAGATAACATTGCACCTTTTCTGCATCTGGACATTGTCATATATGCATGTGATATATGTAACTCCTATATCCATCTTGTGACTATTAAAAAAACAGCATTAAGATGAAACTGATAATGAGTTCAGAAAAGTAGAGAAATGCAATGACTCATGCACCTAATTGTTTAAACTTTATTCATTCCAGGCTCCTAAGTAATATCATGTATAAAAGCTGACCACACTTACTCTGTCCTATTCTTCTCAGTTCTCCAGGACAATTAATAATAGAGTCTTCACTTGTCCCATCTACATTTAAAAAATAAATTAATGGATAATTAAATGCACATGTTTATCTCTACTCCTATCTGAAACTTCTAAATAATAATATAATGTTAATAGTGATAACAATAATAACAGTTGACGATTATTGAACAGGTACTTTGTGTCAGACACTGTTCTAAGTACATGTACTAACTTCTATGATACAAGCGCTTTTTTATTTTTATTTTTCAACAAGAAAATAAATGAAAAGAAAAAAATAGAAATGCAGACAACTTAAGTAAATGGCCTATGCTCTCTCAGCTGGTAATATGGCACAGCAAGGATTCCAACCCAAAGAGTTCAGCTTTAGAACCTGTGCCCTCAAATACTATGAGGAATGAAAAGGCATAAACCCACGAGGATAAAGAAACCCCAACAAGAGACAAAAATTGATGAGAAATATTAGCATAAATTTGAAAGATAGAAAACAGATGGAAGCATGTTGACTGAACAAAGCTAATTAAATCAAGATCAAAATGCTTACAGAAGGAAATGCTGGTAAGAAGTGAGTTATTGCAGCCATGGAAACT
Organism: Hylobates moloch; assembly: GCF_009828535.3. NCBI lineage: Eukaryota > Metazoa > Chordata > Mammalia > Primates > Hylobatidae > Hylobates > Hylobates moloch. Next base: position 95,447,386 of record NW_026652282.1, on the reverse strand, counting down.
GGAAAGGCTCAAGAGTTTGAAACACCAAGTATCTCGAAAGATGATGGAAGAAAAATGTACAGGACATAAAACAGAGGAATTATTTAAAGACTATATGAGGAGATACTAGAATTCCAGGTGCTCTTCACTCTAGTAAGTTATCAAATGTCTATTCTTTGGAAAGATTTAAGAAAGGCTCCAGATTGAAATTTCAAGCACAGTGGCGGGTGGAAGGAAGAAACAAACAAAAAACAGTGGGATTAACCGAATTATTTCATAGGAAGAATTGAAATGCGTAAACTCTTCTCAAACACAAGCAACCAGGAAAGAGCTGAATTTATTGTTGAAGAATCAGTGCCTCCTCAAAGGGGAAAAACAAATTAGCAGTCCCCCTTCCGGGTATCTGTGTCTCTATACAATCACTTTACAGTGAATATCACCAGTTAACTAAGAAAATAACGAGACCTTTCAAATAGCTTTTTAGTTTTACTCTTAAATATAAATGGACAGTTCTTTCTTCACTCTTAAATGTGAGTAGAGAGCCAAGGATATCCGATATTTGATGAAAATTTTCAATGTGAAACATAGGCCGAAATGAACAAATAGAAAAAGGAAACAAACAGAAACAGACAATGTGAGAAAGCATAAGAAAGATTTAAGAAAAACTCTAACACCTTGGAGAAAGAAAAGATACAGGATCGTGATAGATTGCCAAATAAAAAAAATCTCTTTTTGTCCAGCTTTACTGAGGTATAATTGACAAAAATTATAAATATTTACAATGTATAATGTGATATTTTTATATATGTATTCATTGTCTCATGATGGCTACAATCAAGCCAATTAACATATTCATCACCTCACATATCTTTTTGTGTGTGTGTGGTGAGAACATTTAAGATTTATTCTCTCAGTAAATTTCAAGTATACAATACAGTATTACTAACTACTGTCACCATGCTGTTCAAGAAAAAATCTTGAAAATTAAATAATATCAAAACTTCTAAAAAAATCATCAAAAGAAGTTAAAGTTGAGGCCATGTACAGAAGGTAGAACATCAAAGCTATAAAATAATAATTACAATATAATAAAAGATTCTATATAGCTCTTATAATGTTAGGCACTGTTCTGAGCACTTTGCATGTATTACTTCATTTTCTCTTAACAACAAACCCTAAGATAGACACTATTCAATTTCTATATAGGGAAACTGAGTAACAAAGAAGACAAGTGACTTGTCCAAAGTCAAAACCTAGTAAATGGTGGTGCTCACATTAGAACCCAGAACCTCTAGCTCCAGAGGAAATGCTTATCTAACCACTACACTCCCTCCTTAGAGAAAAGAAAAAAAATAAAAGGAAAATGGTACAAAACATACAAGATGAATCCAAGAAGTCTGACAAAGTGAAGAAAGAAAACACAGAAAATAGGAAGAGAAGAAAAGTATCAAACAAATACTCCAAAAATATTTCCTATAACTGAAGGACACAGTTGGTGTTTAAAAGGGCTTACCATATGTCTCTTCCCCTACTCTCCAATTAAAAGAATGAAAAAAAAAGCCCACATCAAGACACATCTTCACTGCATGTTAGCATACTATGAATAAAGGTAGGATCTTAAAAACTTCCAGAAATACATCACATGCAAAAGAGAAGTCAGAATTGCACTGGGCTACTCAACTACCACAGTGGGAACTGAGATTTTGTAGCAATGCCATCACAAGTGGAAGATGATGACCCGTTTATAATTCTATTCGCAGAAAATATACCATTCAAATATTAATGTAGAATGAAATTTGTTTCAAATATGCACGTTCTTAAAAGATTGACTTCCTTTTTACCCTATCTCAGAAAATCATCAAGGACACACTCCACCAAAACAAAAGAATAGAAGAAAGAGGAAGCAATATGGAATATACTATTGAGAAAGGTATTTCAGTCCTTTTGAAGACCTAAAAGATATGAGTTTATACATTGAAAAAAGCTCGCTTTTCAAATAATGATAGCCAAATATGGATATTACACAAAATTATGTTGTAACTTTTTTGAAGTTGTAGGGCACAAAGGAGAAAAATTATTTTAGACATTGTGTAAGGATCAATTAGACTTCCGAGGTCCCAGATACAACCGTGACATTCACTGGAGACTTTGATACTCAGTGCGTAATCATCCTTTGCTTCTCTAATGTTGTTACAATTATGGGTGATTGTAACAGTCATTTGAGATGTTGCATTTCAAATCTTAGCAACATAGTTTATTGCCCACTCTTCAATCCTGGAGACCCTGACCTATATTTTGCTTTAGATACCCACATCCATTACCATTTGCTAGACTTTATCTTCACTTGCAACTACTCCATCTTTGGAAATTATTTTAACTTCATTATCTTACTTTCTACCCACAATGACTTATTCTTCCAGCAATCCCATTCCCGTAGGACTTACTCTTTGAATTTATTGATATCACAAGCATCTTAACTCTCTATTTTATGCAAATCTATTAACATTCTTGGCCTCACTCTTTCCTGTACAAACTAGACCATGTTTGTCAATTGCATTAAATTAATTAATTAATATCTCATCAGCTTCCTCAGTTCTCTTGCTTTCTTATGCTTCTTCCCCACAAAACCACCAATTCCAGACAAATCTTAAAATTTGCCTTCTCCATCATACTACCAGACTTCAAACTGTACTAAAAGGCTATAGTAACCCTCACAGCATGGTGCTGGTACAAAAAACAGACACATGGAGCAATGGAACAGAACAGAAAACTCAGAAATAAAGCTACACAAACCAAAATGAAATACCATCTCACACTAGTCAGAATGACTGTTACTAAAAAGTCAAAAAAAAAAAAAAAAAAAAAAACAGTTGCTGGCAAGGCTGTCAGGAAAAGAGAATGCTTATACACTGTTGGTGGGAACGTAAATTAGTTCAGCCATGGTGGAAAGCAGTTTGGAGATTTCTCAAAGAACTTAAAACAGAGCTACTATTCGACCCAGCAATCCCATTTCTGGGTATATGCCCAAAGGAAAATAGATCAGTATACCAAAAACACACATGCACTTTTATGTCCACTGCCACCCTCTTCAAAATAACAAAGACATGGAATCAACCCAGGTGCCCAGCAATGATAGATTGGATAAAGAAAATGTGGTACATATATACCAAGGAATACTACACAGCTATAAAAAATAATAAAATCATGTCCCTTGCTGCAACATGGATGGAGCTGGAGGCCACAATCCTAACCAAACTAATGAAGGAACAGAAAACCAATTACCGCATGTTCTCATTTACAAGCGGGAGCTAAACTTTGAGCATGCATAGATGTAAAGATGGGAACAATATACATTGTGGCCTAGTAGAAGAGGGAGGGAGGGAATGAGTCATGGGTTGAAAAACTACCTATTGGGGTACTATGCTCACTACCTGGATGCAATATACCCATGTAACAAACCTGCACATTTATCTCCTATATCTAAAATGAAAGTTGAAATTAAAAAAGTACAATTTGCCTCCTCCACACTTACACACGTGTAACTAAGGGATACTGGAGGAAGAAAAATTCAACCATGTGGTTTCCAATTTCAGGCAGATACTGTACATTGCATCTAATCTAATTTACTTGTCCCTGAACAACTCCAGTGACAGCCCCAAGTCTCCAATTTCAATGGTCAGTTCTGAACCCTCATTTTACTTGTTAGCAGCATTACCTTGTTTATCACTCCTTTGTTCTCAAAACACTTTTCTCGGTATCCACTCTTGAGACCCCTCCCTCTTTATTGGCCATACTTTCCTATTCTCCTTTGATGATATTTTTTCTCCTGCTAGACCTCAATTTTTAAGGCTCAATTTTTTTCTATTCTTCTCTTTTCTAGTCAAAATCACTACTCAAGAGGATGCATTGTAGTCCACAATTACAAATAAACCTTGTAGGTTGACAACCTTAAAATGTGTATTTCCAGCCTGACCTCTCTAAATATCAAGATGCATATATCTTGACTCAAAATCAAGATGTATATATTCAATTGCCAACTCGATATTTCCTACCTCAAACTGAATTTGATTCCCACCTTTTGTCAGTCTGCTCTTATCACATGCGGCCTGGTCTCAATACATGGCAATTCCATTTTCCTCATTGCTCAGACTGTCATTTCTAGTAGTCATTCTTGACTTCTCTCTTTCTCATATACCACATCAAATTGTTAATCATATGCTAACAATGCTTGCTTCAAATATATTCAAAATCCACTTATATCTCATTGCCTCTACTAGTACCATTGTGCTACAAGCCACCATTATTTTTTGTATTAATGACTTCAAGTACTTCGGATATGATCTTCTGAATTCTAGCCTTTCTCTTGTGGTCTGTTTTCTACATATCAGACAAAATCATCCTTTAAAAAACAAATCAGATCATAGGACTCCTCTGGTTCAAATGTCACCAACGACTTTGTGTCTCATTCAGAGTAGTTGATAAAGCATTTTACAATTTGACCACAGGTTACTTCTTTGCTCTTATGCACTCTGCTTCAACCACACTGATTCCTTTCTTTTCTTCAAACATGACAAGCACATATATCTCTTAGAAATCTTGCTCTAATCTGTGCCTGAAATGATTTCCTCCCCCACCCCCAACCACCACCTTCACAGATTATCCCTCATCTCATTCAAGACTTTTGCGAAAATACAACTTTATTAGAAAGATCTTCCGTGTCCACTCCTTAGAAAATCGTATTCCATTCCTCCTATTCCCTTACCTTGATTTTTCTTTATACAACTATTTACTGCCTGACAATTAAAAAAAAATTTGCCCTCCACACCTGCCCCCAAAACAGTGAAGTCAGTTTCAAGAAGCTAGGGACTTCATTGCTTTATTCCCAGACCCCAGAACAGTGCCTGTTAGCAGTTTTCCGAATATTTGCCATTATCAAAACCCTCTACCAATTCTAATCCTTAATTTTACAAATGTTCTTTCATCCTATTATATGCATTTTCTCACCTCTTTGCGACTACGCATACTCTTTCAATAAGACATATATTCCTACCATTTTACCTTAGATTTATCAATTGATCAAATTAAATTGTCATTTTGAGTCATCTTTTAACTGACTTCTCGACAGCCTTTAATCCTGTTAATTTTTTCCTCTATTTTGTGTTTTTTTTTATGTAGGTATTCTTTTTACTTTTTTAATTTTGATTTTTTAGTTTTTGTGGATACATAGTAGGTGTATATATTTGTGGGATACATGACATATTTTGATACAGGCATGCAATTTTGCCTCTGTTTTGAAATGCATCCCTTGATATCCATAGCATCACAATATTTTGTTTCTTCTTATGCTTATCATGATTGCTCCTTTTAAATATCTTTAGAATCTTTTCCTCTGTTCATCGACAAAATGTTAGTTTCCTCCAGTGTTTTGTTACTCTAGACATTTTACATAGACAGTCTCACCTATTCCCATGATTTTAACCACCATCCATATTCAGCTATTACTTTGGGAGTCTTTCTTCCACCAGTGCCTCAATTTTAGTTTTTTCTTTGTTGTTGTTCACAGTGATCCACGCAGACATAAAACAATAATGTGCCTGCTAAGATGTTGGTTTACATGTCCGAATCTATTCTTACTTAGTTTACACATAATCTGCTAATGAACCGTAATTTAACCCAAAAAGGCTATTGCTGTCAAACAAAGCATCTAGCTCCCTGAAATGAGAAATTAAATGAATAAATAACATTTGTCTCCAATTTTCTACGGAAACAATATAACACTGCTCTGTCAAAACATAATTTCACCCTCAAAAAACTGGGGATAAGAAAAACATACCTCAATACAATAAAAGCCATTTATGATAGACCCACCACCGGTGTCATACTGAATGGGGAAAACCTGAAAGCCTTTCTTCTAAGATCTGGAACATGACAAGGATGACCATTTTCACCACTGTCATTCCACATAGTACTGGACATTCTAGCTAGAGCAATCAGACAAGAGAAACATATGAAGGGTATCTAAATGGAAAAGAAAGAAGTCAAATTATACTTGTTTGCACATAGTATGATCTTACATTGGGAAAACCTAAACACTGCATAAGAAAACTATTAGAACTAATAAACAAATTCAGTATAGTTGGAGAACATACATCAACATAAAAAATCAGTCACATTTTTATATGCCAACAGTGAACAATGTGAAGAAGATATTTAAAAAGTAATCCCATTTAAAATAGTAACATAAAATTAAATTTTAGGAATTAACTGAAGAAATGAAAAATCTCTATAATGACAAGTATGAAATACTGATGAGAGAAATTGAAGAGGACACCAAAAGGTGAAAAAATATTAGATGTTCATGGATTAGAAAAATCAATATTGTTAAAGTGTCCATACTACCCAAAGCAATCTATAAGTTCAATGCAAAACCAATGGCATTCTTTGCAGAAATTTTTTTAAAAATCTTAAAATGTATATGGAACCACAAAAGGCCCAGCACAGCCAAAACTACCCCCAGCAAAAAGAAAAAAAATGGAGGAATCATATTACCTGACCTCAAATTATACTACAGAGCTATCATAACCAAAACACTATGGTATTGGCATAAAAACAGACACATAGACCAATGGAACGGAATAGAGAACTCGGAAAGAAATCCACTCCTACAGTGAACTCATTTTTGAAAAAGGTGCCAAAAACATACACTGGGAAAGAGACAGTCTCTTTGATAAATTGTGCTGGGAAAACTGGATATTCATTTGTGGAAGAATGAAACTAGATCCCTATCTCTTGCCATACACAAAAATCAAATCAAAGTGATTAATTACTTAAGTCCAAGTCTTCAAACTATGAAAATACTACAAGAAAACTTTGGGGAAAAACTCTAGGATATTGGTCTGGGCAAAAAATTCTTGAGCAATACTCCATAAGTACAGGTAACCCAAGTGAAGTTGGAAAAATGGGATCATATCAGGTTAAAAAGCTTGTGCACAGCAAATGATACAATCAACAAAGTGAAGAGACAACCCACAGCATGGGAGAAAATATTTGCAAACTACCCATCTGACAAGGGATTAATAATCAGAATATATAAGGAGCTCATAAAAATTCTAAAGGAAAAAATCTAATAATCCAATTTAAAAATGGGCAAAAGATTTGAATAGATATTTCTTAAAAGAAGACATACAAATGACAAACAGCCATATGAAAAGGTGTTCAACATCACTGATCATCACAGAAATGCAAATCAAAACAATGAGATACTATGTCACCTCAGTTTAAATGTCTTATATCCAAAAGACAGGCAATAACAAATGCTGGTGAGGATGCGGAAAAAAGGGAACCTGCATACACTGTTGGTAGGAATGTAAATTAGTACAACCGCTATGGGGAACAGTTTGGAGGTTCTTGAAAAAACTAAAAGTTGAGCTACCATATGATCCAGTAATCTCACTACTGGGTATATACCCAAAAGAAAGGAAATCAGTATATTGAGAAGATGTCTGCACTCCTACATTTGTTGGAGTACTGTTTAAAATTGCTAAGGTTTGGAAGTGCCCTAAGTGTTCATCAACAGATGAATGGAAAAAGAAAATGTGGTACATATATACAATGAAGTATTATTTAGCCAAAAAACATAGTGAGATCCTGTCATTTGCAACAACAGGGATGGAACTAGAGATCATTTTGTTAAGTGAAATAAGTCCTGCACAGAAAGACAAACATTGCATGTTTCCACTTATCTGTATGATCTAAGAATCAAAACAATGTAATTTATGGACATAGAGAGTAGAAGGATGGTTACCAGAGGCTGAGAAGGTTAGTAGGGGACTGGGGCAGGGGAGATGGGGATGGTTAATGGGTACAGAAAAAACGGAAAGAATGAATGACACCTACTATTTGATAACACAACAGTGTAACTATAGTCAATAATAGCTTCGTTGTACAGTTTAAAATATTTCAAAGAGTATAATTGGATTGTTGTAACTCAAGGAATAAATGTTCAAGGGGATGAGTACCCCATTCTTCATGATGTGCTTATTTCACATTGCATGCCTGTATCAAAACATCTCATGTACCCCATAAATATATACATACACAAAAAAACAAAAATCTATAAAAAACCTCAAAACATAAATCTTCCTATTTTTCAGGAAAGAGATACAGAAAATTGTGAAGGTATATATAGAAGCACAAAAATGCAGCATTTTCCTTGGAAACAGATTAAGCGAAGTTCTGATGTCCTTTCTTCTCTCTTATCTTACATGGCAACAAGATTCCTCACGGTCACCTTCCATCTTTGGAAGTCTATGCCAGCTATGGCCTGCATAAAGACCAGGTTTAAAATTATTCTTTACTCTCCCTGCTGGGTACTCTGCAATTGGGTTCAGGCTTTATCCAAGGGAAAAACAGACTCTCAAATTATCTGCGAATACGGGCTCAGATAAAATAATTCCAAAAGCAACAAAATGGAAATGCCATTGCAGAATATGGCAAGGATTGCAAGTAGGTATTGGGTAATTTAAAAGCCTTACCTCTAGTCTCCCTGCTGCAGTGTTAGGTACATAGTAGTAATTCAGTAAATACATATTGAATGAATGACTCTTTGGTATAATATTAGGGACAACAAAAAATGTTTTTCTAACTACCTTGTCTAAAAATACTTCCTCCTCTTATCTATTATAGACTGAGACATGCTATGTTTCTCTGTGGGTGAGAAAAACTCTTTTAATAAAGACTTTCTTAAAAAGTTTTAGGTGATACTCTAACAGTTTCTAGATGATTCATCAAACAAAAAATGCTTATGATAATCCAGATCCTTGCAAGAATGAGAAGAAATTAATCCACTTACAGGTGCCTTGCCAAGTCCTGTTGACTGTTATCTCTAGCCACAAAAAAACCAAGCCAAGGTTTTAACTCTCATTTTTAATACGTTAATATCTGATGAGATTGCCATAGTTTCTATGTCCATTTAATTTCTATTCATGTTTACATTTTCTGTTCATGTTAAAACATATATATCATAGACATTGTGTGTGTCTGTGATTTCAATTTAGTAATAGCTAAAATTGTCCCATGCAGAAAAGTAGACATCTTTTGAGGAACCACAGTTTAGAGGAAAGATTTCTAAGTAGAATAGTTTTCAGAAACAAAAAGGGATGGCAGCTTGCAGAGCAATGGCCTGGAATGAATATCGGTTTTCAACAGAGGTAAGATAGTATTACTAACTGTTGAATAGAAAATTGTATTATATATTTTATAGAATAATTTCAAGGAGAATTTAGCAAGAAGAGAAAATACTATTCTAAGAGAATGAATGAGACTAACTTGCTGAAGCTATAGGAATTTGTGGAAGCCGTATTACGGCAACCACTCTAATACCATCGAAAGTCTGTCTTCACATAGACACGTTCAAATCCTTTCTTTTTTTTTTTTTTTTTGAGAAGGAGTCTCGCTCTTTCACCCAGGCTGGAGTGCAGTGGCGCGATGTTGGCTCACTGCAGGCTCCGTCCCCCAGGGTTCACGCCATTCTCCTGCCTCAGCCTCTCTGAGTAGCTGGGACTACAGGCGCCCACCACCACGCCCGGCTAATTTTTTTTGTATTTTTAGTAGAGACGGGGTTTCACCGTGGTCTCTATCTCCTGACCTCGTGATCCGCCCGCCTCGGCCTCCCACAGTGCTGGGATTACAAGCGTGAGCCACCGCGCCCGGCCCAAATCCTTTCTTATATCTTATTGACTAGGATGTCTAAACCTAATTAAAATATTGGTCATCATTGTCTAATTGTTTTTGAGCTTGCTCCTGAAGTACATGTATATGTAGCTGAAGGATTTCCTTTTATTTTCCTAACAACATAGGGTAGAAGAGGGAATGTTTCACAATGGAAACCTGGCTAGGATTCAACTAAAACCACAAGGTCCAAGAATGTTATCACTGTACTTTTCACTTTACTTCCATCATTACCCACAGAGTTGTATTAATTTCTTTGTTTGGTGTTGCTATTTTATGGTAGAGTGGGGTGGTTGGGGGTGGTAGTGGTCTAGTGCTGTAGTATGTGGTTCATCTTTCTTCCCTGCTTAGTATAGAACACTTGTTCTCAAACTTGGTTCATGTGGGAATCTTTATTTCTAAGGCTCTCCAGGTGATCAGGATGATTAACAGGGTCTTAGAAAAAATGAGATACAATATTGGATAAGAGCATGAACTTCAAAGCCACATAGATTTGTATTCAATATTTGATTACCCTTTACCAGCCTATGGCCTTAAGCAAATTACCTAAGCACTGCAAATCTCAGAAGGATAATACTTATCCTACAGTGTTATTCGAGGAATCAATGAGTTAATATATGTGCTATGGTCTGAATGTTTGTGTTCTCCCAAAATTTATATGTTGAAATTCTAACCCCTAAGTTGTTGCTATTATGAGGTGGGGTGTCTGGGAAGTTATTAGGTAATGAGGGTGGAGTCCTCATGAATGGAAGGGATCCCAGATCTCTTTTATGAGGGCATTAATACACTTTTAAAGCTTTCTAGATAATCAAAGATTTAAGGTTTTCAGTTCATTATTGTAAAGGGGACATATATGTAAAGAGAAAAGCTAGCTTCTTGCACCGTGTGAAGACACAGTGAGAAAGTGTCATGTATGGACCAGAAAACTGGCCCTCATCAAACAAACTAGCTGGCTCCTTGCTCTTGGACTTCCCATCCTCCAAAACTGTGAGAAATAAGTGTTTGTTGTTTATAAGCCAACCAGTTTATGGTATTTTGTTATAGCAGCCTGAATGGACTAAGACAATATGCAAATCTATATAGTCCAGTTTAAAGCATGTAGTGAATAGTCTAGAAGTGATAGCTATTTGTAGTTTTATCAAACAAAACCCAGAAAGTCTAGAAAATAATTTTTTGGCACACATAACTCTTGATTATAGTAGTACTTCCTCATCCTCTCTTTGCCCTCCTCTCACCACACATACAATCACTCAGTGACTGCAAAAATAATTTTTCACCATGAGTAAAGCTCAATCAATGTGATTTAGAACTTTATCACTGCAATTCAGTACCTTACACTATACGGTTTGGTGCAAGCCAAACGTTATTCTTTTCAAAGGGAAAGATTCATTTTTATTATTTCGGAGATGTCACATATCACTGAAGTAAGCCATAAAAGAAATTGATCTTGGAAAATTCAATTTCAGTTGAGAGCCTGGACCTAGCAAACTGCAGCAAGGCCCCCAGATGAGTCTGGCTCTCAGGGAATCAGTATCATATAGAGCAAAAGCCTGGTCTTTTGCTTTATTTTTGAAAGACTGCCCAGGCTGAAATTGTTGAGCAATTAACATTTGTTGTCTACCACCAGGAGCAGCAGTTTGAGGATGTCAACTCACTGCATAATTTGCAGGTATTGGGGTTGCCAAGAAAGATACAGCTCACTCAGGCACCGGATGGAATAACACTATATTCACATAGAGAAGAGACAGAGCAAGATCAGCTTCAATAGAGAGTTTTGGTCCCCCATGACCAGGAGAACTCACCCCTCACCCAATGCAGCGAGAAGGTTTGGATGAGTCCTTCCTGTGCTACAGGTGAAGGACCCCATTGCCTCCCAACTGGGAACAGATACAGCAGTAGAGTTTTTCAGGTGCTATATGATGTGCATGCTTAATCAGAACAAAGAAGTGCCAATCAAGTCCAGAATAGGAAAAAATATTCCCAAACAAAAAGATATGCCCAACACAAACTGTAAGGGCTCTTTATCTCTTTGCAAGGAAATGATCCAGGCCCAAGACACATGCATATGCAACTATGCAGGGCTCAAAAGACTGCATGCATGTGACTGCATTTCCCAACAAGAATGTATCTGTAAATTTCCTAAATAGAGATATCAAGTACTCCATGTCATATGTGTCCCCTTTTACAATAATGAACTGAAAACTTCAACTCTTTGATTATCTAGTAAGTTTTAAAAGTGTATTATTATAGCTAAGGCTTGAGATGTCATGACTCTTTCATGGTTGAAAATTTCTTCATATCTTCCTGATCCTAAACTCTTGTGCTCGTCAGAAAAAAAAAAAAACAAAAAAGAGTATCTCTATTTTTTTTTTTTTCTTTATTTGAGATGGAGTCTCGCTCTGATGCCAGGCTGGAGTGCAGTGGCATGATCTCAGCTCACTGCAACCTCTTTCTATCTCTTCTTTCCAGAGTATCTCTTTCTCACTAGCTACCCTTCAGAACTTCCAGTGATATCTTGACATCACTACAATAAAACAACTCTCTCAAAGATCATTGATAGCAATTATTAATAGCCTTCTGTGGATTCTCTTTGTATCTCTCTCCTATTTAGGCTTTTGGCACTCTTCTGATTTTCCATCTGTTTTGATTTTCTTTTTCTCAGACTCCTTAGGTGGTAATATGGTTTGGTTTTGTGTCCTTACCCAAATCTTATGTCAAATTGGAGGAGGGGCCAGGTGGGAAGTGATTGGATCATGGGAGCAGATTTTCCCCATGTTGTTCTCATCATAGTGAGTGAGTTCTCATGAGATCTGATGGCTTAAAAGTGTGTGGCTCTTCCCTCCTCACTCTCTCTCTCTCCTGCCACCATGTGAAGAGGGTCGTTGCTTTTCCTTCGCCTTCTGCCATGATTATAAGTTTCCTGAGGCCTCCCAGTCATACTTCCTGTGAAGCCTGTGGAACTGTGAGTCAATTAAACTTCTTTTCTTCATAAATTACTCAGTCTCAGGTAGTTCTTTATAGCAGTTTGAGAACAGACTAATACAGGTGGATCTTTTTGCCTATCATGCATTCCTTAAATTTAAGCATCTTTCAAAATTCTGTTATTGCTTGGTTCTCTGTTCTGCTTTGCCCACGCTCTCTTTCATGACATCATCTACTTCTATCAATTCAATATCACCCTAGCATTGGTGACTCCCAAGTATGTATTTCCAGCCCCAAGCTTACTACCAAATTCTACAACGTGAATTTTCAAGTGATTGCTTTGTTTTCCCACATGGTATTTCCACTGGCTAAAAAAACCATATGTCCAATCCAGCATCTGTTTTCTCCACTCTTTCACCTGCTTCTCAACTGTTTCCTAACTCAGATAATAATAGCAATAGCGTTAACCTAGTTATTCAAGTAAAATAGCCTCAGAATCAACTTCAACTCCTTTCTTAGCCATCGAGTCTTATTGTTTCTACCACTAAAATAACTCTGGTATCTATTTTGAAGTTCTTGCTCCAGGTGAAGAGTTATGTTAATAGAGGTGTAAAGTTGCCATCTATAACACTCTTCTAGCTAAAAACCCAATAATGTTTAATTTCTCTCTCACACGCTCCATTTTAATTAGTCACCAGATCCTAGTAATTCTATATCTGAAATTTTTTCAACTCCATCACTTCCTTTCCATTCCTGCATTGGCATCTCTCATCTGGACTGTTATAACTTTCTCCTGATATTGCCTCCAAGCCACCTTGTACTCTGTCCCCAGAGATACCTTTGGGTCCTTACACTTTGGTGAAATAAGAATAATATTTTTAGATATATGACATCAGTTATTTCAATTTCTGATATTACTAGTTTTAATTTTTTTTTCACTTCTTGAATCAGTGGCTGTCATAGCTTTATGGGTAGAGCAGATATGGCATTGAACAATGGGGTCATTGATTAGTTTAGGTTTTGTTTGTATGTTTGAAGTCCATAGTGAAAAATCCAGTGGGGAGCCAGGTTTTTCTGAAAAAGAGTTATGTCTATATCTGTATGTGTGTGTGCCTCTGTGTGTTTCTGAATTCCAAATGCTTCTCTTTAAATATTAAGAGCAAAGCATAGAATTATGAATTTCATGTTTTGCCGCAAGCCATAAAACAGAGAGGACAAAAAACAGCTTTCCTGGGACTGAAGGGTAAATAAAAATTTAAATAATAAGTAGATAATAGAGTTATTCATAGGTTATGAGACTAGGGTTAAGCTGTTGTCTGATTTTCTGAGAAAATGCATGGTGTACTCATGCCCCAGTACCAGCCACAGGAAGGATAAAGGCATGTGAGACATCCCAAATTGGCTTTGGGGGAAGATAAAATCAGAATGGTTCCCATTTGGAATGCTGGAAAGAGAGCACATTGCATCAACATAGAGAGTCCCAGTAGAGAAGAAGTGGAGACACAGCATAGTTAGAAAAAGGAAAAATGCTGGAAGTTTCCTACAGCCAGGAACATAATATACAAGAAATCCAGAAATCTCCACACACCTTAGAGAAGGATGGCAGAACTCCTGAAAGAGCTAGAGGCTTGAGGTCTGGATGAGGAGGCTATATAATATAGAGACTTCATAAATTGTGGCCTTGGCAAGTAATACTTCAGCAGACACCACCAAAGGCTTACTAGTGACCAATCAAGATTAGGAGCATTTTGGCAGAGACCAAAGAAGACCCAGAGGACAGCATGTGGAATTGAGGCTTTTCCCATGTTATAAGGAGATATACACTTGCCTGTCCATTCAGATATCATCCTGAGAAGGCAGAGAAGAAAGAAGACCCTTTGAAAGGGCAAATATACCCTGACAGGCAGATTTCACCTAGAAGTGACTGGATATTTACTTAAAATAGATTGTTGTATAAATTAGAAGAGTTTGGATTACATTTAACTGACAAGTCCATATCAGCTGGTATGGGTACTTCAGAGCAAGATGTGCTCAGTAATAGAAAATCAAGGCAATTTCAAATTTTAAAACATCTAAATCATTCTGGGCATAATTTTGTGCTATTCTACGGGCATTGCAGGCTCTCTGTGATCTGGCTATTGGGGCTCAGAAAATGATACACCAAAATGAAGGCCTCAGAAGCAAGTTTCTCTCTGACTTTCTCCTGCCCTCCTGTCTCGCAGACCCATTCTCCCCCAAGGCTAGAGATATGAACTAGAATCCCTCTTCCCCAAGGCAGGTCATAGAAACCAGAGCTGTTTTTCCCCAAAGCCAGCCATAAAATATTGCTTTTTTTTCCAGCTCCACCTTTCTGTGTAAAAGCTGGCCATAAAGAAATGATCTGACCTACCTTGTTTGACCGTAAGAGCCTCATTCCAGAGAGGGTCCTGCCCCATATCCAGAAGGAAGGAATGCATGCTCAGAGAGGCCTAGAATAATCTAGAGAAGGGGCCTTGCTGGGTTTCCCCACTTAGCCTATTAGCATTAGATCATGATCTTTTTGTCCAATCATATTTCTACTTGGGTATCCATACTTTGTTGAACCTAAGCATAAAAATAGACAATGTTTCCTGTATCTTGGGTCGTCATTCTGAAGTCTCCTCTGTCACATAAAACTATGATCAAATAAATGTGTATGCCTTTTCTCCTATTGATCTGCCTTTTGTCAGTTGATTTTTCAGCAAACCTTCAGAGAGTCAAGAATGAGTTTTCCCTTTGTATATATATATGCCCCCAATCTATCTACCTTTAAATACTATTTCCCTTCACACATTTTTATATTCTGGCTGAATCAAATTATTCACCAGGAAATTTTACTCCTCCAGTGACTTTATTCATGCTGGTCCTTCAATCTCAAATGTTCTTTCTGCTTCCTCCACCCATGAAAATATAACTCACTCTTTAAAGCCTAACTTACTTATCACCTCTTCCATAAAGTCTTCACAACTGCCCCAACTCTAATTTCTATTGGAAATAATTGCTCCTTCTTCTTCCATCCTAACAACATTTTGTATCTCTCTAATCAAGAGAATTCCATACACATGTTGAACTCACTGAATCTCCTTCTGTGACTTAGCATGCTTATTAATATTTTATTTAAGACTGAAACTTATAAAGGGCCTCAAAGTTGCCATTCTTAGTATCAGTGATCACTATACAAAGCTGTGGCTATTGTATGTGGGAAACTCTTCTGACTAATTATTGGAACTATGTCACTAAATCAAAGTCAGTTTAATAAATATCTGATGTTTTAAGCTGACTTATTCCTGTAAGTCAGAAATCTTTTTCAGAGTTTCCTAAGTCATATGTCTTTTTTTTTTTTAGATGGAGTCTCATTCTGTCACCCAGGCTGGAGTGCAGTGGCATGATCTTGGTTCACTGCAACCTCTGCCTCCGGGGTTCAAGTGATTATCCTGCCTCAGCCTTCTGAGTAGCTGGGATTACAGGCATGCACCACCATATTTGGCTAATTTTTGTATTTTTAGTAGAGATGGGGTTTCAACATGTTGGCTAGGCTGGCCTCAAACTCCTGACCGCAAGCGATCCACCCACCTTGGCCTACCAAAGTGCTGGGATTATAGGCATGAGCCACTGCACCTGGCCTCCTAAGTCATATGTCTTGAAGAGATATTTTGGGTACTGTTATCAAATCCCCAAAATAATTTGATATGATATTTACAAAGATGTAATAATGTACTCCACCCTGTCACATGACAGGAAACCTACATTTGAGTGTATGGGAGACTAGGGGCTGTTCAATAGATCTACCTTCTACTTTGACTTAAGGTTTAATCATCTGGGCCAAGTCAAGGAGTACTGAGTGAATTGAAATGAGCCATACCCTGAAAAAAAACTGCATGATTTCCTAGTTGCCATGAAAGGGTTAAATGATAGCATTTCTACTGGCTGTCCTGGAAAGGTGCTGGAAGATAGCCACAAATGGTGTTCCAGGAAGAGATACTAGTGATGCTGACCAGCATCTTGTAGACTCAGTCAATGAATATAAGATATTGGTACCTGTATGTAGAGGAAGACAACCTCAGAAATACCAACCATCATTCAATGAAGACATGTGATGAGCTTAACATATCAGAAGTTATCTTAGAGAAGAAAAGCATTATGGTGTTTGTCTAGTTAATGAACAAAACTCTTAATCTCCACATAGAGAAAAAAATGCATTAAGTGACATCAACCAGAAGATAGAGCACTGGGCTAAGGAAAGTCTTTCTACCTGAAGGCCACCAGACCCTCTTGTTCCTCTCCACCTGCAGAGTGAGTCATCCAATGGAAAAAAGGGAACAGTCATCCACCGTTTTTCAACCCCAGGGTGGGGGATATAAAATGATATGGTGAGCTTTCTTTCACTGAATTCCCTTAAATTTTATAGCTCTGGAAAATTAAACCCTTTCTTTCCTAGATTTTTGAACCAATCCTATTCCTGGTCCAGATGAATAGAAGGTGTTTTAGACCATTATTTTTCAAGAATTCAAGATCAAATCAATCTAGCTATTGATAACACTCTTAAGTTTCAACACTGGTTCTCTTGACTTATTCTAAAACCCATGTCTTTTCCTCCAATTCCTGGGTTCCCATTTTCATTTTTTGCCTACTACCCTAGGAACAATGTCTTCCTGTGTTCACTCAGTCTTAAAACCTTGCTCCCTGCCAACTTTTTTTTTTTTTTTTTAATCTATCCAACATTAGCTTTATCCTCTTCTTTATTGACTGGAATTTTTAACTCCATGATTGTGATCATAATTGCCTGCCGCTTGCTAACATTCTTCTAAGTGTCCTGGATATGCCCTCCTCCTCTGTCAGCACTGCTGTCTTACCTAATAAATCCTTAGTTATCATTAATTATTACTAGTTATTCAGAAGCATTCTATTAGGTAGAAAGAATACTGATTATTTACTGTGTGGGTCCACAGTATTATTTAACTAGATGACCTGATCATCTAAATTCTCAAAATTGGGCAAGTAGCCAAGCCAGGCTACAACCTGTACCAGGCTGTGGATCCAGAGTGGCCCAGGAAGACAGTTAAACTACTCTTATGCCTTTTTTTTTGTTCTCAAAATCAAGAATATCTTGGACATGCCAGAGCAGAGTTAGGCAAAGATTAGCAAAATGGGCTTATTACATCAGCACAGCCATGTGATATTCAACAATTTTAGTTTTAAAATAAATCCAGAAAATTGTTATTTTTGTGTATTTGTAGTTAGTATGGTAGTTTTCTACCAACAATATCTGTTTTTCTAAATCTGTGTCTATCTTTGTAAGGTCACCAGCATTCTTCTGAAAATATGAGCTAAATTAATCTTATTTGCCCCTTCATATATTTTCTTATTAAGTGAGTGTTGGGCCAGAGACAGAAACTCAGATCTTTCTCAGAGAATTGTCAGGATATAGAATGCTTCTAAATTTCTCTATCAAAAAGGAGCTACCAGCATTCTGAAATTACTCTTGAAAGCTTATAAAATGCATGACAATTGCTCATCTCATCCTCAACTCCCACCACTCTACCACCAACATAATCTCAATACAGTGACAGCAAATGTAAATTTTGCCCGTTGCTATCTCCCTTAGAGACTAATCCCCATCTCTAAAACTTGTTAAATAAATTTGTGAATTTAATGAAGTCCAAATAGCTACCCTGGAGAAATAATCATCTGTGCACACATCTCTACAATGTAAGTATTCATTCAGTAAACATTTACTGAGGGTTTATAGTGTGCCAGACACTTCTCTAGATGCTATAGATACATAGACAAAGGGCACATTGCCTGCCTTCAAGGAACTCACTGTTTAGTGCAGGGACAGCCAAATAGACAGTTAAAAGACAATGTAATTAGCTCTAAAATCAAACCATTTACCATGGAGGAGCACCTCTACTTCAACCTTCAGAGTGGAATGGCAGTATTGTATAGTTATTAAGAACCCTTTAGTCAAATACATCTGGGGTCAAATCTCAGCTTTGTTATTTCTCTAACATTGTATCTTTAGGCAAATTATTCATCACTTTAGCCTCAGTTTCCTTATCTGTGAAATGAGGATAATTCTTAATTCACAAATGCATGCATGCGTCTTAACACTAGAGGCATAACAAGTCTTAGCTAATGTTAACTATTATTGCTATATTGTTGAACTGGAAAAGGTTTCCCAGAGAAGGTGACATTTAAACTAAGTGGAGCTGGATTTTCCGACTTTGTTACTATTGACATTTGAGGCTAAATAATTTCTTTTTGTGGTGAGCTGTTCTGTTTATAAGCATTGTAGAATGTTTAGAAGCATTCCTAGCCTCTACCCACTAGATGCCAGTAGAAAGCCCTCTCCCCACAAGTTGCAACAACCAAAGATGTCTTCAGACATTGCCAAACTTGTCTTGAAGGGCAAAATTAACCCCGGTTGATAACAACTGTGGTAGAAAGTTTCATTATCAGGATATTCTTTTAGAAAAACAATAGCGGTACTATTTTAGAGAATGGATTTAAAGGAGGCCAAAACCAGAAAAAGAAAGGTCAATTTTTAAGAAACATCCTTGATTCCTTTCTTTTTCTTATCTCTTACATTAGCAAGTCCTATTAGCTCTAACTCTGAGATATATCTGATATCTAACCACTTCTTACATTTCAGTAGCTGCGATTCTAATAATCTCTCACAGACTTTATTAATTTTTTACTTGATCTCATGTCTATACCTGCTCATTTATAGTCTATTTTCTACACAGAAGCTAAAATGTAAATCAGAATCCTCCCATCATTTGCATTTCCAGAAATACAATCTAGAAATCTTTTACTAGAAATCTAATCTCAATAGCATAACCTTAAAGGACCTACATGATCTGATCTCCTTTCTTACTTCATGTCCTTCCATTCTTCACAATTAAGCTTCTGTCATGGTGACCTTTTTGCTATTTATGAAATCATTAAGCTCATTTCTCTCTCTAAGCTACATAGGCTATTTCTTTCTAGAATATTCTTCCTCCATTTATTTGGCTGACCTCTCATCATTCAGATTTCTATGCAAATAACATTTCTTTATAAAGGCCGTTTCTGGTCTTCCCTGCTTAAAACACACAACACACATGCACACTTGATCCTGGTTCTCTTATCTTACTTTTTAAAAAATAACACTTGTCATTGTTTGAAATTAATTATATTATTTATTCATTTGTTTATTGACCTGCCAGTAGAAAGCAAGTTTCATGGGAATAGGGATTGTTCTGTTTTGCTCATTATTGTATTACCAGCACTTAGAACAGTAGCTGGCACATGGTAGGCACTCAGTAAACATTTAGTGAATAATGTAATCATAATCTAGGAATGATGTAGGACTGAACCATGATAGTAGCAGTAGGTAAAGAAGGAACTATATTAAGTTAGGAGAAGAAACAGGACAGTTTGGATATTTTTCCCCTCCAAATCTCATGTTGAAATTATATCCCCAGTGGTGGAGGAGGGACCTAAAGGAAGGTGTTTGGGTCATGGGATGGATCCCTCACGAATGTCTTGATACTGTCCTCACAGTAATGAGTGAGTTCTCCCTCTATTAATTCCTATGAGAGCCACCTCTCCCTCCCAGAGTTGGTTGTTGAAAAGAGCCTGACACCTCCCTCACCTCTCTCACTTCTTGCCAGTGATCTCTACTTGTTTTCTCCCCTTTTTCCTTCTGCTGTGAGTAGAAGCTACCTGAAGCCCTCACCAGAAGCAGATGTTGGCACCATGCTTCTTATATAGCCTGCAGAACTGTGAGCCAAATAAAACTCTTTTCTCTATAAACTACCCAGCCTCAGGTATTCTTTTATAGCAATGCACAATGGACAAGAACAGTGACTAATTGGATAGGAGGTGTGCTTAAAAGAGAAGAATTAGATTTCTGTCTTTGACAAATGGGTGAATGGTAGTAAGTAACAACAAGAAAAGGAACATAGGGAGAAGAAAAGATTTGGAGGAAAAGCTGGAAGATACGGAGTTCAATATGCTTGTAGTACAGCCATGTAGATGTGTCTGATAGGCAATTGGACATGAATTCTGGAGATCAGGTGAAATTTTGACACTAAAAGTAAATACATGGGAGTCATCCACTTATTGTGATAGGTGATGCCATGATGGTGTATGAGACTACCCAGAAAAAAGCGGGTAGCGTAAGAGAAGAAAATTTGCCTCCAGACATGGCATATGGGAAAGCTAACCTATAAGATGTATATAAGGAAGAAAAAAAATCCCACAGAGGAAATAAATAAAAAGTGAAATACTCCGAAGGGTGGGAAGTCTGGCTTCAAATAAGTCAAGAGAGAAGAGTATTTCGAGGAGGAAGTAGAGATATCAATGTCAAATATTATAGAGAAGAATGTCCATGAGATTTAGCAATAAAGGAACCACTAGAAACCTTGGCAAAAGCAGTTTCAGTTGAATTAAAGGGATAATGTATTCCAAATTTAAATGATTGAAAAAAATAATGGAAGATGAAAACTAGCATTCCGAGGAATAAAAATGAATAGAGTATTAGAATTCAGAGATAATTTTGATTTTTTTTAATGGGAGCAGCTTGAAAATATATACATGCAATTAATGAAAGAAAGCAGAATAGAAAGGGAGAATTGGAACTTAGTGAATATCAAAATGTATTAAATGTGGAGGTACCTGAAAGAGTGGGAAATACTGGAATCCAAAATAGAGGTGGGTGGATTAGCCATGAGACAGGACTCTATTTAGGAAAAAAAATGAGAAGTTTTAAGGATAAGTCTGGATGTAGATCAGTGGAGAAAGGAGTAGAAAGCTGAAAGCGATCCCCAGAGCTGGCTAGGCACAGTAGGACAAATAGGGAAAGAGCAATTATAGCCAACATTTATTAGACCCTTGCACTTACTCTGTCACATACCTTTTCTCCATGAACTAGGACACATGGTTATTAGCAGAAAAGGAAAAAGGGTAATGGTGGAGAAAAGAGTTGAGGACAATGGTAAAATGTGAAACAGTTTTTTGAGAAATAAAAACAATTTCTTACAGGTTTTGGAGATATTAGAGGGATATTTTGGTAACATATTTGTCCGTTTTCTGTTTTTAAAATATAGAGAAAAAATATAGGAACTGGTTATTTTACTAATTAGTGATTGAGCAAGTCAATTAAAATCCTCTGGGCCTTAGATTCCCTCCTCTGTAAATGAAGGGCTTAGACTTGTTGAAGTAACCGTAAGGTCCTTTACAGTTCTGGCATTCTACGACTTCAGTTCTGTTGTCTATAAATCTGAGTCCATTCTAAGACAGAGAGCTTAATCTTGTGTTACTTCTATTGGGAGTACCACAGCAGGAAACTAGTAGCGGAGAGGAAGAAGCAGGAACCAAAGTAACTATAGAAATGGCTTCTATGAAGAATTAGAGGCTGTAGGGGAGGCAGAGCAAAATGGTGAAATAGAAAGCTCCACTGATAGTCCCCACACTGCTCCCCCACCCCCCACCACATCCCCATCAGCAAGGACACCAAGTTAACAACTATCTACACAGAAAGAACACCTTCATAAGAACCAAAAACCAATTGAGCACTCACAGTACCTGGTTTTAAAAATAGTCTTGAATCACTGATGCCACCCCTCCCTGACTCCCTGCAGCAAAGGCATTGTGGTGCAGTGAGAGAGTCTTTGGGCACTGGGGGAAGGAGAACACAATTGTAAAGCATTGAACTCAGTTATGTCCTGTTAAAGTAGAAAGGAAAACCAGAACAAACTCGGCTGATGCCTGATCATGGAGGGGGCATTTAAACCAGCCCCAGCCAGAGGGGAATCTCTGATCCCAGTAGTGTGAACTTGAGTTCCCACAAACCTTGCCATCAAGGGCTACAGTGCTCTCTGTCTCCAGATAAATTTGAAAGGCAGTCTAGACCACAAAAACTGCAACTCTTAGGCAAGTCCTAGTGTAAATTGCTGAATTAGGCCCAGGCACAGTGGACTCGGGGTGGGGGTGGAGGGGTGGCAGCAGTGGCAGGGTATGACATACTAAGACACCAGCTGGAACAGCCAAGGGAGTGCTGTCATCACCCCTCTACTAATTCCAGGCTGCACAGCTCTCAGCTGCATAAGAGACCCCTTCCTTCTGCTTGAGGAGAGGAGAGGAAAGAATCGGGAGAACTTTGTCTTGAACCTAGGACACCAGCTCAGCCACAGCAGGATAGGGTACCCAACAGGGTCCCGAGGACCTCGTTCAGGCCCTAACTCCCTCCATCCTTTGCGAGGCCCAAGCAACTCCAATACATCTGGCAGCAGACTTTTCAGTGGAAACCTTACAGGCCAGGAGAGAGTGGCCTGATATATTTAAAGTACTAAGGGAAAAATAAATAAATTAATAAATAACCTTTCACCATAGAATAGTATATCTGGTGAAAATATCCTTCACACATGAAAGAGAAATAAAGACATTCGAAGACAAACAAAAGACAAAAAAAGTGGAGGGATTTCACCAACACCACAGCTGTCCCATAAGCAATGCTAAAGAGAGGGCCGGGCGCGGTGGCTCACGCTTGTAATCCCAGCACTTTGGGAGGCCGAGGTGGGCGGATCACGAGGTCAGGAGATCGAGACCATGGTGAAACCCCGTCTCTACTAAAAATACAAAAAAATTAGCCAGGCGTGGTGGCGGGCGCCTGTAGTCCCAGCTACTCGGAGAGGCTGAGGCAGGAGAATGGCGTGAACCAGGGAGGCGGAGCTTGCAATGAGCCGAGATTGCGCCACTGCACTCCACCCTGGGCGACAGAGCGAGACTCTGTCTCAAAAAAAAAAAGAGTAATTCAGTCAGAAAGAAAAGGACATTAATGAGCAATAAATAATCACCTGAAGGCACCAAATCAACTGGTAATAGAAAGCACAAAGAAATACACAGAATATTATAACACTGCAACTGTGGTGTGTAAACTACTCTTATGATAAGTAGAAAGACTAAATAATGAACCAATCAAAACTAACAATGACAACAACTTTTCAAGACATAGTACTATAAGATATAAATAGAAACAACAGAAAGTTAAAAAGTTGAGTGACAAAGTTAAGGTTGGTTTTTTTTTGCATTTTTTTAATTTTAATTTTATTATACTTCAAGTTCTAGAGTACATGTGCACAATGTGCAGGTTTGTTACATATGTATACATGTGCCATGTTGGCACTGCACCCATTAACTCATCATTTACATTAGGTATATCTCCTAATGCCATTCCTCCCCCCTC
>NW_026652282.1:95406313-95418578 GCF_009828535.3 Hylobates moloch | reverse complement strand
TCCACATCCTCTCCAGCACCTGTTGTTTCCTGACTTTTTATTGATCGCCATTCTAACTGGTGTGAGATGATATCTAATTGTGGTTTTGATTTGCATTTCTCTGATGGCCAGTGATGATGAGCATTTTTTCATGTGTCTGTTGGCTGCAAAAATGTCTTCTTTTGAGAAGTGTCTGTTCATGTCCTTCACCCACTTTTTCATGGGGTTCTTTGTTTATTTCTTGTAAATTTGTTTGAGTTCTTTGTAGATTCTGGATATTAGCCCTTTGTCAGATGAGTAGATTGCAAAAATTTTCTCCCATTCTGTAGGTTGCCTGTTCACTCTGATGGTAGTTTCTTTTGCTGTGCAGAAGCGCTTTAGTTTAATTAGATCCCATTTGTCAATTTTGGCTTTTGTTGCCATTGCTTTTGGTGTTTTAGTCATGAAGTCCTTGCCTATGCCTATGTCCTGAATGGTATTGCCTAGGTTTTCTTGTAGGGTTTTTATGGTTTTAGGTCTAACATGTAAGTCTTTAATCCATCTTGAATGAATTTTTGTATAAGGTGTAAGGAAGGGATCCAGTTTCAGCTTTCTACATATGGCTAGCCAGTTTTCCCAGCACCATTTGTTAAATAGAGAATCCTTTCCCCATTTCTTGTTTTTGTCAGGTTTGTCAAAGATCATATGGTTGTAGATGTGTGGTATTATTTCTGAGGGCTCTGTTCTGTTCCATTGGTTTATATCTCTGTTTTGGTACCGGTACCATGTTGTTTTGTTTACTGTAGCCTTGTAGTATAGTTTGAAGTCAGGTAGCGTGATGCCTCCAGCTTTGTTCTTTTGGCTTAGGATTGACTTGGCGATGCAGGCTCTTTTTTGGTTCCATATGAACTTTAAAGTAGTTTTTTCCAACTCTGTGAAGAAAGTCATTGGTAGCTTGATGGGGATGGCATGAATCTATAAATTACCTTGGGCAGTATGGCCATTTTCACGATATTGATTCTTCCAACCCATGAGCATGGAATGTTCTTCCATTGGTTTGTCTCCTCTTTTATTTCATTGAGCAGTCGTTTGTAGTTCTCCTTGAAGAGGTCCTTCACATCCCTTGTAAGTTGGATTCCTAGGTATTTTATTCTCTGTGAAGCAATTGTGAATGGGAGTTCACTCATGATTTGGCTCTCTGTTTTTCTGTTATTGGTGTATAAGAATGCTTGTGATTTCTACACACTGATTTTGTATCCTGAGACTTTCTTGAAGTTGTTTTTCAGCTTCTTCATTCGTCTAATCTGAAGGAGATTTTGGGCTGAGATGATGGGGTTTTCTGGATATACAATCATGTCATCTGCAAACAGGGACAATTTGACTTCCTCTTTTCCTAATTGAATACCCTTTATTTATTTCTCTTGCCTGATTGCCCTGGCCAGAACTTCTGACACTATGGTGAATAGGAGTGGTGAGAGAGGGCATCCCTGTCTTGTGCCAGTTTTCCAAGGGAATGCTTCCAGTTTTTGCCCATTCAGTATGATATTGGCTGTGGATTTGTCATAAATAGCTCTTATTGTTTTGAGATATGTTCCATCAATACCTAATTTGTTGAGAGTTTTTAGCATGAAGGGCTGTTGAATTTTGTGAAAGGTCTTTTCTGCATCTATTGAGATAATCATGTGGTTTTCGTCATTGGTTCTGTTTATATGCTGGATTACATTTATTGATTTGTGTATGTTGAACCAGTCTTGCATCCCAGGGATGAAGCCCATTTGATTATGGTGGATAAGCTTTTTGATATGCTGCTGGATTTGGTTTGCCAGTGTTTTATTGAGGATTTTTGCATCGATTTTCGTCAGGGATATTGGTCTAAAATTCTCTTTCTTTGTGGTGTCTCTGCCAGGTTTTGGTATCAGGATGATGCTGGCCTCATATAATGAGTTAGGGAGGATTCCCTCTTTTTCTATCGATTGGAATAGTTTCAGAAGGAATGGTACCAGCTCCTCCTTGTACCTGTGGTAGAATTCACCTGTGAATCTGTCTGTCCTGGACCTTTTTGGTTGGTAAGCTATTAAGTATTGCCTCAATTTCAGAGCCTGTTATTGGTCTAGTAAGAGATTCAACTTCTTCCTGGTTTAGTCTTGGGAGAGTGTATGTGTCCAGGAATTTATCCATTTCTTCCAGATTTTCCTGTTTATTTGCTTAGAGGTGTTTATAGTATTCTCTGATGGTAGTTTGTATTTCTGTAGGATCGGTGGTGATATCCCCTTTATCATTTTTTATTGCATCTATTTGATTCTTCTCTCTTTTCTTCTTTATTAGTCTTGCTAGCAGTCTATCAATTTTGTTGATATTTTCAAATAACCACCTCCTGGATTCATTGATTTTTTGAAGGGTTTTTTTGTGTCTCTGTCTCCTTCAGTTCTGCTCTGATCTTAGTTATTTCTTGCCTTCTGCTAGCTTTTGCTCTTGCTTCTCTAGTTCTTTTAATTGTGATGGTAGGGTGTCAATTTTAGATCTTTCCCGCTTTCTCTTGTGGGCATTTAGTGCTATCAATTTCCCTCTACACACTGCTTTGAATGTGTCCCAGAGATTCTGGTATGTTGTGTCTTTGTTCTCGTTGGTTTCAAAGAACATCTTTATTTCTGCCTTCATTTCGTTATGTACCCAGTAGTCACTCAGGAGCAGGTTGTTCAGTTTCCATGTAGTTGAGTGGTTTTGAGTGAGTTTCTTAATCCTGAGTTCTAGTTTGATTGCACTGTGGTCTGAGAGACAGTTTGTTATAATTTCTGTTCTTTTACATTTGATGAGTGCTTTACTTCCATCCATGTGGTCAATTTTGGAATAGGTGCAGTGTGGTGCTGAGAAGAATGTATATTCTGTTGATTTGGGGTGGAGAGTTCTGTAGATGTCTATTAGGTCCACTTGCTGCAGAGCTGACCTGCACCAAGGTCAGATAACAAGGATATCAATTCCTGGATATCCTTGTTAAATTTCTGTCTCATTGATCTGTCTAATGTTGACAGTGGGGTGTTAAAGTCTCCCATTATTAGTATGTGGGAGTCTAGTCTCTTTGTAGGTCTCTAAGGACTTGCTTTATGAATCTTGGTGCTCCTGTATTGGGTGCATATATATTTAGGATAGTTAGCTTTTCTTGTTGAATTGATCCCTTTACCATTATGTAATGGCCTTCTTTGTCTCTTTTGATCTTTGTTGGTTTAAAGTGTGTTTTATCAGAGACTAGGATTGCAACCCCTGCCTTTTTTTGTTTTCCATTTGCTTGGTAGATCTTCCTCAATCCCTTTATTTTGAGCCTATGTGTGTCTCTGCACATGGGATGGGTTTCCTGAATACAGCACACTGATGGGTCTTGACTCTTTATCCATTTGCCAGTCTGTGTCTTTTAATTGGAGCATTTAGCCCATTTACATTTAAGGTTAATATTGTTATGTGTGAATTTGATCCTGTCATTATGATGTTAGCTGGTTATTTTGCTCATTAGTTGATGCAGTTTCTTCCTAGCCTTGATGGTCTTTACAATTTGGCATGTTTTTGCAGTGGTTGGTACCGGTTGTTCCTTTCCATGTTTAGTGCTTCCTTCAGGAGCTGTTTTAGGGCAGGCCTGGTGGTGACAAAATCTCTCAGCATTTGCTTGTCTGTGAAGGATTTTATTTTTCCTTCACTTATGGAGCTTAGTTTGGCTGGACAGGAAATTCTGAGTTGAAAATTCTTTTCTTTAAGAATGTTGAATATTGGCCCCCACTCTCTTCTGGCTTGTAGAGCTTCTGCCAAGAGATCAGCTGTTAGTCTGATGGGCTTCCCTTTGTGGGTAACCCAACCTTTCTCTCTGGCTGCCCATAACATTTTTTCCCTCATTTCAACTTTGGTGAATCTGACAATTATGTGTCTTGCAGTTGGTCTTCTTGAGGAGTGTCTTTGTGGCATTATCTGTATTTCCTGAATCTGAATGTTGGCCTGCCTTGCTAGATTGGGGAAGTTCTCCTGGATAATATAATGCAGTGTTTTCCAACTTGGTTCCATTCTCCCCGTCACTTTCAGGTACGCCAATCAGACATAGATTTGGTCTTTTCACATAGTCCCATATTTCTTGGAGGCTTTGTTTGTTTCTTTTTACTCTTTTTCCTCTAAACTTCTGTTCTCGCCTCATTTCATTCATTTGATCTTCAATCACTGATACCCTTTCTTCCAGTTAATCAAATTGGCTACTGAAGCTTGTGCATTCGTCATGTAGTTCTTGTGCCATGGTTTTCAGCTCCATCAGGTCCTTTAAGGACTTCTCTGCATTGGTTATTCTAGTTAGCCATTCGTCTAATCTTTTTTCAAGGTTTTTAACTTCTTTGCGATGGGTTCGAACTTCCTCCTTTAGCTTGGAGAAGTTTGATTGTCTGAAGCCTTCTTCTCTCAACTCGTCAAAGTCATTCTCCACTCAGCTTTGTTCCGTTGCTGGTGAGGAGCTGTGTTCCTTTGGAGGAGGAGAGGTGCTCTGATTTTTAGAATTTTCAGTTTTTCTGTTCTGTTTTTTCCCCTTCTTTGTGGTTTTATCTACCTTTGGTCTTTGATGGTGGTGATGTACAGATGGGGTTTTGGTGTGGATGTCCTTTCTGTCTGTTAGTTTTCCTTTTAACCGTCAGGACCCTCAGCTCCAAGTCTGTTGGAGTTTGCTGGAGGTCCACTCCAGACCCTGTTTGCCTGGGTATCAGCAGTGGAGGCTTTAGAGCAGCGAATATTGCTGAACAGCAAATGTTGCTGTCTGATCGTTCCTCTGGAGGTTCATCTCAGAGGAGCACCCGGCTGTGTGAGGTGTCAGTCTGCCTCTACCCAGGGGTGCCTCCCAGATAGGCTACTCGGGGCTCAGGGACCCACTTGAGGAGGCAGTCTGTCCATTCTCCAGTCTCAAACTCTGTGCTGGGAGAACCATTACTCTCTTCAAAGCTGTCAGTCAGGGACATTTAAGTCTGCAGAGGTTTCTGCTGCCTTTTGTTCGGCTATACCTTGCCCCCAGAGGTGGAGTCTACAGAGCCAGGCTGGCCTCCTTTAGCTGTGGTGGGTTCCACCCATTTCAAGCTTCCTGGCCACTTTGTTTACCTACTCAAGCCTCAACAATCATGGGCACCCCTCCCCAGCTTCACTGCCACCTTGCAGTTTGATCTCAGACTGCTGTGCTAGCAATGAACAAGGCTCCGTGGGCATGGGACCCTCCGAGCCAGGTGCGGGATATAATCTCCTGGTGTGCCATTTGCTAAGGCCATTGGAAAAACACAGTATTAGGGTGGGAGTGATCCGATTTTCCAGCTGCTGTTTGTCACGATTTTCTTGGCTATGAAATGGAATTCCCTGACCCCTTCTGCTTCCCAGGTGAGGCGATGCCTCGCCCTGCTTCAGCTCATGCTTGGTGCACTGCACCCACTGTCTGACAAGCCCCAGTGAGATGAACCTGGTACCTCAGTTGGAAATGCAGAAATCACCCATCTTCTGTGTTGCTCATGCTGGGAGCTATAGACTGGTGCTGTTCCTATTTGGCCATCTTGGAACCGCCCCCCAAGTTCAAAGTTAAGTTTTTTTAGTTTTCTTTTGCTTGTTTATGTTTGTTTTGTGCACTGTAGCAAATAGTGTTAACTTCTTATCAGCTTAAAATAATGGGTAATAAGACAGTATCTGTAAGCCTCATGATAAACACGAACCAGAAAACATATAATAGATACACACACAAAGAAGTCAAGAAATTCAATCATATCACCAGAGAAAACCATCTTTAGTAGAGGAAGACAGGAATGAAAGAAAAAAGGAAGAGAAGACCACGAAACAATCGCAAAACAAATAAAATGATGGGAGTAAGTCCTTACTTATCAATAATAACATTGAATGTGAATAAACTAAACTGTCCAACAAAAGATATAGACTGGCTGAATGGATGAGAAGAACACTGTTGGCATGTAGAAATGCCACTGATTTTGCATATTGATTTGGTATCCTGCAACTTTACTGGATTTATTTACAGTTTCTAATCGTTTTTTTTTTTTTTTTCAGAGTCCTTAGGTTTTTCCAAATATAACATCATATTATCTGCAGAAAAGGATAATTTTATTTCTTCCTTCCCAATTTGGGTGCCATTTATAGCTTTCTCTTTTCTGATTGATCTAGTTAGAACTTCCAGTACTATGTTGACTAACAGTGGTGAAAATGGGCATCCTTGTTGTGTTCCAGATCTTGGAGGGAAGGGCTTCAGTTTTTCCCCATTCAGTATGATATTAGGTCTGGGTCTGTACCCACAAAAAATTTAAAAATAAAAATACTAAACCAAAAGTAAACATAAGTCCTAAATTAAAAAAAGAATCCTAGGTGCAGTCCGTAGAAGGAAGGGATCAGCCAAGTAGACAGTGCTTCACAGCAGAACTTTAATTACAACAAGAGCTATTGTAGATTAAATCAGAAAACCTTGACAGTATGCTAGATATAAAAATTTTAAAAACTTACTAAGTGGGCAAGTGCGGTTCATGTTTTTCTAGACATAAGAAATACCAAATTTCAAGCTACAAGATCAATTCCATTTCTCATTCGTTTGGGAGATGAAACTCTCAAGGTACAGCCTGTCTTAGTGAAAGCTGACTCATCTTTGTATTTAAACATCTACAGTTTCCAGTCTATCTTTCCAGTTCTATTTGTTCCTACTCCTGAAAGTGAACCCCATAATGTAATCAGACATATGTATTTACTGCCAATAGTGCTTCCACCTCTCCCTGCATGTTTGCTCATACAATTATTTATCTTTGAAATACCATCTTTTCCATCTATTTGACATCTACTCATCCTTTAAGTTCCAATGCAATGCTATCAATTTTCTTTATTACTTACCATCTGAGATTATTCTATGTATCTACACTTATAGTAATTATTGCCTGTACCAAATAGGTATTAAAAAGAAGATTCCACCTTCAAAATATTATTTCTGTCTGAATCATTTTTGCTCCTTAACATCTAACTTCCTAACTCTGTGCTCTGAATAGAGTGTACATCCAGTGTGTGAAGAATTAATGTATGGATACACATACAAATATAGTCATGTGCCATGTAACAATGTTTCAGTCAACAAGGGACTACATATAATGGTCGTCCCATAAGATTATAATACTTTATTTTTGCTCTATCTTTTCCATGTTTAAATATGTTTAGATACAGAAATAGTTACCATTATGATATAATTGCCTACAATTTTCAGTACAGTAACATTCTGTACATTTGTAAGCTTAGGAGTCATAGTCTATACCGTATTTTCTAGGTGTGTAGTATGCTACACCATCTTGGCTTGTGTATGATGTTTGTGCAATGATGATATCACCTAACAATGCATTTCTCAATACATATCTCCATCATTAAGCAACAAATGACTCTATTTACAAACACACTCAGAAGAGCTGTCAGCTAGGAAGAAAGATCATTCTCAATGACACATGTAAATTTTGTGGCAACTAATGTGCACCCTCTCTTTCCCAAACTTTCAATATTTATTTTGTCAACTTGAAAGGCCCTCAACAGAATTGTCCAGCAGAGTCGAAGGGGAGAGAATATGGTTGTAGGATGAAAACACAAGAGACACTTTTGTAACTCGGTATGTGAGGGAAGAGAGAGACCCTCTCATATTGTTTTATATTGTTTTATACTCAGTACCTGTTTTAAGAAAAAAAAAAAAAAAAAAAAAAAAAAACAAGGAAGTAAAACCAAAGACAGGCAGCCCGGCACCAGGCCCGAAACCAGGCCTGGGCCTGCCTGGCCTGAACCCAGTAGTTAAAAATCAACTCATAACTTAGAAACTGATGCTATTAATAGATTCCAGACATTGTATAGAAGAATATTGTGAAACTCCCTGCCCTGTTCTGTTTCTCTCTGACTATCAGTGCATGAAAACACTGTTACGTATCCCCTAGATTGCTCAATCAGTCATGATCCTTTCATGTAAAATCTTTAGTGTTGTGAGCCCTTAAAAGGGACAGAAATTGTGCACTCGGGGAGCTCGGATTTTAAGGCAGTAACTTGCCGATGCTCCCAGCTGAATAAAGCCCTTCCTTCTACAACTCAGTGTCTGAGGGGTTTTGTCTGTGGCTCGTCCTGCTACATATGTATATGTGTTTTAATACATTGCTAGAAACTATGCCATGGGAAGTGACTAACATGCCCTATAATGTGAAGAAACATCAAAAGAAGATAAGAATAGAAAACAAGGATTTGAGAGAATAAACCATGAGGGGTAAATAATAAATTAATTTCAGGCAGGCTAAAATTGCGAAATCCCCATCCTCTTAGAGGATGCTTTTTCAGTGGAGGTAAAGGAAGAATATATTTTGGAAGAATGACTTGAGCAGAACCAATATCTTTAGAATTCCTGTGTCTCCCACCAAATTCCATTTGAATTTTTGGAATTGATGTGTAGCTGACATTTTAACTCTGGCATAAAATTGCAAAGAAATGAGGCCATTTTAAAAGTGTAATATGAAAAATGAATGGTGCTGTGACTTATAAATCGAAAATGTGACAACTGATAACACATTCCAGAAAATAAGCCCTCTATTACTTGTGTATTTCATTTTGCAGAATGCTTTACAAAGTATTAGAGCCAATCCCCAAGGAGAATGTAATCAATAGCGTTGAATGATGACTGCTTCATTTAAAAACTTCTCTCCAATAGGGCTTTATTCAAGCTGATTGTAATTCCATTTAACTGTAATGTTAAATGGAGTGTGAGCAGCTTTTCAATTCTGAGACGGCTCCATCATCAAAGAACATTAAAACTAAAAGTTATTCACCACGTGCTGAGTAGTCAATTCTTATAACTTCAAGAGAACATTAATTCAATGTGAAATATTATTGTTGTTATGTCTGATAAAATATCAGAATACCTTCAACCTCATAATGCTAGAATTGTACTTAGATGAATGCTAATTCATCAGAAAGAAAATCAGTTGACTTTGTAGAGACAAAAATAGTTTTCTTCTCAATGTTTTCTGAAGTTTCAATAATTTGAGCTTATAAAACAAACTAATAATAGACAGACTACCAGGAAAAAAAGGGATACCAATTTATTAACATGCATGTGGGCACAGGAGTCATTCACAGAGTATGAGGCTCAAAGGAGGGATCAGATGCCTGAAGTTTTTATAACCATCCTGAGGTTACAGAAAAAATAGATGCTTAGAGCATGGCAAGACAGGTTATGGAAGGGAGAGAAGAGAAAAGATATAGAGCAAAGGTCATCTTGTTATGCAGATAAAAACTCACAGGTGGCATCTCTCAAAATGAAAAGATGGTAGCCTGTGGTACAAGTTTCTCTGACAGACCTTTAGTCTCCTTTTTCTGTTAGATAATCTTTTCTATATCTAAGATGGTGAGTAGGTAGGTGCTCAGAGCAACATGTTTGCATCTGTTGTTTACTTCACTTTACTAAAGTAGATTTCCTCTACAGATGCAAATCTCCTCCACAAAGTGCAGATTTTCAGCTATTCTTTTGCATTTGTAGCCTCTCTCATTAGTCATCTCAAAATATGCTACAGAAGTATGTTTTGGGGTGAAATATTTGTTTCTTTCATTTCCCCATTTGAATCTTTATTTTCAGAAAGTTGTGCATATTCAAGTAGAATTGGTAGCTGTAGAAAAGTTTGAGTTAGAAGTTATGAGATAAGAGATTGGCAAAGGGAAGAACAAGTAAAAAGGAACAAATTTTAGTACACTGTTTCATACCGTTTTGAATAAGTTTCTTAGTCCTGGGAATAGATTAGTTCAGTTAAACACTTGTGTTTTATTTCAGGAGATGGCATTGCAATAGGACTGAGAAAGCTCACCCTGTATATATGATGCAGCAAACAGATCTTTAATAAGAGGCATTTCTATGGAAACAGAAGAAAAAAAGATTAATGTCTGGAGTAGTCTATAGGCTAGTTTTTCTAGAATCTAGAGGGCAGTGTGTTTAGAAGACTTCTGGAATGGGTTTGAAGCATCTTCACTTGTAGCAGGGAAGACAGTGGTAATCTGACAGATTTTTCAAGCATAAAAGTTATCCATACACATGCCATCATTGTGATTTCTCTGGAGTCTATTTATCAGTTTGTAAGGCTTCAAGGAAAACACAGTTTTAATTTTAGTGAGGCAGAAGGGTTGGAGAAAAAAAAAAAAAAGAAAATGTTAATTTGGCAACTCGCAGCCAGATATTGGAGGAAACCATAAAAAATTCAGATCCAGTTCAAATTGCCGGTAAATAATAAAACATTGAAACTGCCTTTGCGAAAATTCGGAGGAAATTATGACAGTGAAAGAGATCAGACCTGACCAACTCCATCTTGCTTCTAATCTTTCACCTGCCCTCGTTCATTCCTGAGTGTAGGCTGAACTTACCTTGGGAAGGAATTTAGTTTATAGTTTGATGTTGAAACAAAATTGATAATAGCCCTTTCCCAAAAAGAGTCCCTTCTTGCCTGAGGACCAGTATGTCTTTGTAGAACTAACAAATGAGCTACAAGATTAAAAATTATGGTTTAGATGCCATGCAGCCTCCTGCTGCAAGAATCTCAACCTTCTCAAATTGCTCCTGGGAATAACATCACTATTGTAAAACCTAAGATCAGTGATTGAGATATGTTGCAGACTTGATTCTCCAGCTGACAACACCCAGACCTGTAATCTGGCTCAACCAGTTCTTCGATCCCACCTAGGAACAAAAGACAGCAAGAGAAATTTACTTTGACCCCCTATGATTCCATTTCCAACCTGACCAATCAGGATGCCCCACTTCCTGAGCCCCTACACACCAAATTATCTTTAAAAAGATCCCCTAAATGCTCAGGGAGACTAATTTGAGTAATAATAAAACTCCTGTCTGCGACACAGCCAGTTAGTTCTGTGTGGATTATTCTTTCTCCACTGCAATTCCCTGTCTTGATAAATCAGCTCTGTTGAGGCAGCTGGCAATGTGAACCTGCTGGGTGGTTACAATATCAAAAACCAATGAGCTGGAATCTAATAATAAGTGTAGTATATATTTTGTTCAGAAACATCATTTTTCTCTCTCCCGTCCCCCCATTTCTACCAAATATATTTACAACAAGACTAATTTATTTGTTAAATATATTTGGATTCATAAACTTGGGCTGACTATTTGTATAAAGTACAGTAAGGAGAGTGATTTATCTCATATAGGTTCTTTTTAAATTGGATTTGCTGGAACTTTTCACAAGAAATGTCATATTAGACTTTTAAAAGGCTACGAAAAGTTTAAGAGCCAAGCCAAGAACTCATGATCAGACTGTGTCTGTAATACATGTATGGATTTGGTGAATTTCTCTCTTTTTGAGGTCCCTCAAATACCCTGAGGTTCCTGGGTCTGTCAGAAAATGACAGTTATTACTTACCCAAGGCCAGGAAGCTTGTAAGGAAATGGTGTACACAAGATACCAGGCCAGTCTTTTTCCAAGCATATTGGCTATATAAAGTCAACCTCATTCCCTCAAAGCAATTCAGGTATATCTGAAAACATAACATTTCAGTCAGTGTCTTGGTAAAATAATCAGAGTCTCCAATTGTGTCCTGTTGCAAAAGAAAACAAATTTTTATTGAACTTATGCAAATAAATATTTTGCCCTGAAATAAGAATACTCATGGATAGTTTTCAAGTTCTCGGGGGACCAGGTAAGGAGAAAGGTAAATGTTTTGATTTTGGTCACAAAAGTATACTTTATCAAATTACTGTAAAGCTATAGGTAGCTAAGAGAAAGAAAGAAAGACTTCTTAACTCTGTGAAACAACACATAAAAAGAGAATCAGCAATAATTCATATAAAAAAGTCATCATTTTGGCCCAATCAGTTTAGACCCATGAAATTAATTCTTGTTTTGATTGATGTTGGGTTAGCAATTTTATCAGTCCACTGTTTCTCTTAGACTTCTGAAAGTTTTACCCAGTCCAATGATATGGTCTTAAAGTGATAAAAGAAAAACTTTTTGTTTTTATTAAACTTTTTTTTTTAATTTTACTTTAAGTTCTGGGATACATGTGCAGAACTTGCAGGTTTGTTACACAGGTATACATGTGCCATGGTGGTTTGCTGCACCCATCAACCCATCATCTAGGTTTTAATCCCCACATGCATTAGGTATTTGTCCTAATGCTCTCCCTCCCTTGCCCGCCACCCCCCGACAGGCCCCGGTGTGTGATGTTCCCCTTCCTGTGTCCATGTGTTCTCATTGTTCAACTCCCGCTTATGAGTGAGAACATGCAGTGTTTGGTTTTCTGTTCCTGTGTC
>NW_026652282.1:95393861-95406016 GCF_009828535.3 Hylobates moloch | reverse complement strand
AATTTACACTCCCACCAACAGTGTAAAAGCATTCCTATTTCTCCACAGCCTCCCCAGCATCTGTTGTTTCCTGAGTTTTTAATAATTCCCATTCTAACTGGTTTGAGATGGTATCTCATTGTGGTGTTAATTTGCATTTCTCTAATGACAGTGATGATGAGCTTTTTTTCATATGTTTGTTGGCTGCATAAATGTCTTCCTTTGAGAAATGTCTATTCATATCCTTCACCCACTTTTTGATAGGGTTGTTTCTTTTTCTTGTAAATTTGTTTCAGTGCCTTGTAGACAAGGCTACAGTAACCAAAACAGCACGATACTGGTACCAAAACAGAGATATAGAACAATGGAACAGAACAGAGGCCTCAGAAATAACACCACACATCTGCAACCATCTGATATTTGACAAACCTGACAAAAGCAAGCAACAGGGAAAGGATCCCCTAGTTACTTAATGGTATTGGGAAAACTGGCTAGCCATATGCAGAAAACTGAAACTGGACCCCTTCCTTATACCTTATACAAAAATTAACCCAAGATGGATTAAAGACTTAAATGTAAAACCCAAAACCATAAAAACCCTAGAAGAAAACCTAGGCAATACCATTCCGGACATAGGCATGGGCAAGGACTTCATGACTAAAACACCAAAAGCAACTGCAACAAAAGCCAAAATTGACACATGGGATCTAATTAAACTAAAGAGTTTCTGCACAGCAAGAGAAACTACCATCAGAGTGAACAGGCAACCTACAGGATGGGAGAAAATTTGCAATCTACCCATCTGACAAAGGGCTAATATCAAGAAACTTGTTTCTAAGAGTACTTGTCAGGGTCCTTTCCATAAACTTCATTGACAAAGAAGCAAATTTTGGGTTTCAGTTGACTGTAAAATGCTTTTATAAAGAATACCAAAATAAGGCAATTAACTGAGGACAAGACTTAAAATAGTCATGCTTAAAGCCACAATTTACAGAGAAATCTGGTTATTTTATGTGGCCTACAACAATTTAACATAATAATCATAACTTTTGCTGATAACATAAACAAAGACATACCTGTATTTCAAAAAACATATACAATTTGGAACACATAATAACATATTTTTACAAATACAATTTGAAAAAGATTTAAAATGTTTTGGAACCCTCTAAAACATTTCAAAGTTAGTCTGAGGTCAAATAGATTTAATTTGAATTTGATTTGGAAAGTTTATCAAAAAGAAAGTTTCAAAACACTTAATCAAAAATAGAATCACAGTCCCTGTGTAATAATAGTCATTGATTTAACCAAAATGATAATTGAAAGATTTCAAAAAACAAAAACCTTTACTCATTGATAGAGAGGAGACTCAGTTTCAGAATTAACCAAAAGACCAAAAAAGACAGTATGAGGCACACAGAATGTTTCTCTCTCTCCTCTTTTTTTTTTTTTTTTTGGCAGTTTATTCAAAAGGTGAACAAAAATATCTATTGTCTTTTATCAGTATTACATGAAAATATTTTATAAAAAAGAACACTAAATTTTAGTTTTGTACCAGGGTGCTATTAATACTAAAGCTAATTTTAATAAAACCTTGTAAACAAATCCATTCTACCACAGTCAGCTTTCACCACACAAGATAGGATTACGATAAACTTTCTTGAATCTCTTACATTTTTTCATATTTTTTCAACTTTTAATATCCATTTATTTTTATCTATAACATTCATTCCTTTACTTATTAATTTTTCTTCAGAAACAACTTTTAAGTCACTTCCACCTAGACAAAAATCATTTTTTCTCAACAAAAAATACATCCTCATACCTTATAACATCTTATTTTCATTATATACTATGTATATTTAGTAGTTTTATATTTAGCATATTTATTAGTTTCTTATAGTTAGTAGTTTTAATTACATATATTAATTATAATTGTAACTGTTAGTAACCTTAATTTCTAGTGAAAACCTAAGAAGCAAGTACTTTTGAATTGTTTTATATCAATATTCGGGGATGAAAATCATTTTATAATTTCTAGAAAGATGTTTTTCTCAATTTTTAAAATGTTTTCCAGCAGATCTAGGTATATTTAACTTTTCTGTACCATATAAAAACCAAATGTCAAAGTACATATGTTTAAACTTAAACTTAACGTTTAATAATTAATATTTCAGTATTTTTACTTACTTAAAATGACTCAGCCATTTCATGATTATCTATTTCTTAATTGAACATAACAGACCTTTAAAGTTTTAAATTACTGAATAGATTTTTGAAACCAAGTTTTATTTATAAACATTTATTTAATTTACATGTACCTAATTTACTCTTTCTTAACAATTATATTTGAATTGTTTATAGAAAACAAAGCTAGCCATTTAAGTTATTTTTTCTATTGAAAAAGCAAAACTAGGCTAACCACGCATCAACCAATCTTATCTTAACCAAGGTCTTTGAAATACTGGACACAAGTACCCTCCCCTTTCTCTTCCCAAACACATTTGTCCAAAGTTCCCACATGGCACCCAGAGAAGCTAAGAAAGGCACGCCTATCTGGGTTTTGGATTTACACACCAGGTACAGAGCCAAGGACAGAGGATAGAGCTGTGAAGATGATGCCTAGAGGATCCAACCCCTCCCAGCATGGCCAGGAAGCAGAGCTAGGCCAGGAAAGATGGAGCCATATTGGGCTAAGCTCTCCTTGTAGCTAGTGGCCCAGGCACTGCAGACACATATGACCCCAGACATCATCGTAGCCACCTGTCCAGACTCCAGGATCGAGAGGTTTAAAACAAAAGACAGAAGCTCACAGCAAGATGTGTGCAAGGCTTCAGGGAGGCCCAGCAGCCAGTCCTCATAGCTTTAGCTCACAGACAAATAAATGGGCTATATTAAAAAACAAAAAGTTTTAGAGTGCTGTTGTCTTAAACAGTGATCTTTTTAGTACCTATGAAAAGATACAATAGAAATATAGCCTTAGCAACTTCCTAGGTAAGATTTAAAAAACAGAAATCAGATTTAAAAGTTAAAATCCTTTGAATGTGCAAAGTGCCTGCTTTGGATTCCCTGTAAGTTTTGCCAAAGGGCACTTCATCCTGTAGTGTACTGGCTAGCATTCACACTTTCATTGCCATGATCCAGTTTTGATTACAGGTCAGGGAGCCAGTTCTCTGAAAATGGAAATCCTTTAAGTCAAGAGGAAAAAGAAACGTTTCTAAAATATAGTTTGAAATACTTGCTTTTAACTTACATTAGTATCACTCCTGACCTTTTGGAACACCCACTTGTTTGTATCTTTCTGTTCCCATAAACAGTCTTTGATTTCTTGTCTTACCTATTGATGTCTCTTTTCATTTTTTGTGTAGGGACACACATACCTATAGGTGCAGATGGCCACCTAAGAAGTTGGGACCATAGAAAATATAGCTAAACAGAGTTGTGGGTCGTACCCCATTTGGAGCTAGCAAGATATTCCTTTCTTTAAGCTGTCATTGGAAGTAGTCTGGATTTTGGAAAGGTTGCAGCTTTTGTTCCCTCTTTGAAGACCTTGGTTAAAGTCACAAAAGGCTTCTTGGTTTGGGTCTCATGTGTGCTTATTTGCTTTGGTTTTGAATCATTTGTTTAAGTATACCTCTGGTTTAAAACTTTGGTTTATGTTTAGAATATGATAGCAACATTTTTCCCATTATCGTGCTTCCTCTACTGGGATGGAGAGACTCGCTTCTTGCTACTGCTCTATCAGTGGGAACTGCACAGGTGAGGTGAGGACGAGCTCTACCCAAGTCGTGGGGGATGGGTACTGCTTTTACTGCTGTCAACACTGCTGCTCTTGCTGTCTTTTTCAAAACAGTATATAATAAAGTTGATTACTTTTCTGTTGCCTATATTATAACCATATTCAAGTTTTAAATTCTGGATCTTGGGAGAGGAGGCAGAGAAAGATAGTGGACTAGAAGTCTCTACCAATTGTCTCCTGGCAAGGACACCAAGTTGACAACTATCTAAACAATGAACCAATCAAAAATAATAAAAGCAACCAC
Organism: Hylobates moloch; assembly: GCF_009828535.3. Classification (NCBI taxonomy): domain Eukaryota; kingdom Metazoa; phylum Chordata; class Mammalia; order Primates; family Hylobatidae; genus Hylobates; species Hylobates moloch. The sequence goes on along the minus strand of NW_026652282.1, from coordinate 95,401,994 downwards.
TTTTCAAGACATAATATTATCAATAAGATTGTCTCTTCACTTTGTTGATTGCAGCCTTTGCTGTGTAGAACCTTTTTAACTTGATGTGGTCCCATTTTCCGAGTTCACTTCAGTTACCTGTACTTACAGAGTATTGTTCTGCACAGCAAAGGCCGCAATCAACAAAATGAAGAGACAATCCACAGAATGGGAGAAACTATTTGCAAAATACCTATAAGACAGGGGATTAATAACCAGAATATATAAGTAGCTTAAACAACTCTATAGGAAAAATAGACATTTCTGAAAAAAAGAGAGGTACAAATGGCAAACAGGCATAATGAAAGGTGCTCACCTTTGATCACCAGAGAATTACAAATCAAAACTACAATGAGGTATCATCTCATTCCAGTTAAAACGACTTTTATCCAAAAGACGGACAATAACACATGCTGGCAACAATGCGGAGAAAAAAGAACCTTATACACTGTTGATGGGGTTGCAAATTACTACAACCACTATGGAGAACTGTTTGGAGGTTCCTCAAAAAATTAAAAAGAGAGCTACCATTTGATTCAGCAGTCCCACTGCTGGGTATATACCCAAAAGAAAGGAAATCAGAATATTGAAGAGATATCTGTACTTCTATGTTTGTTGCAGCACTGTTCACAATAGCTAAAATTTGGAAGCAACCTAAGTGTCCATCAGCAGATTGATGAATATAGAGCATGTGGTACTTATACACAATGGAGTTCTATTCAGCCATAAAAACATGAGATCCTGTCATTTGGAACAACATAGATGGAAATGAAGATCATTATGTTAAATGAAATAAGCCAGGTACAGAAAGACTAACATCACATGTTCTCACTTATTTGTGGGATCTAAAAATCAAAAGAATTGAATTTATGGGGATAGAGGGTAGAAGGATTGTTACCAGAGGCTGAAAAGGGTAGGGGGGGCTGGAGTGGGTGAGGGGATGGTTAATGTCTACAAATAATAATTGAGAAGAATGAATTAGACTTACTATTTGATACTAAAACAGGGTGTCTATAGTCAATAATAATTGTACACTTGAACATAAGTAAAAGAGTTTAACTGGATTGTTTATAAGACAAAGGATTAATGCTTGAGGGGATGGATACCCCATTCTCCATGATGTGCTTATCTCACATTGCATTTCTGTATCAAAACATCCCAGGCACTTCTTAAATATATACAAATATATACACCTACTATATACCCACAAAAACTAAAAATTAAAAAATAAAGTTTTTTTTTTTGTTTTTATTTTTTTTGAGATGGGAGTCTTGCTCTGTTGCCCAGGCTGGAGTGCAGCTGTGTGATCTCAGCTCACGCCAACTTCTGCTTCCCAGGTTCAAGCAATTCTCCTGCTTCAGCCTCCCGAGTACCTGGGACTACAGGCATGTACCACCATGCCCAGCTAATTTGTTTTGTTTTTTGTGGTAGAGACGGTGTTTCACCGTGTTGGCCAGGTTGGTCTCTAACTTCTGACCTCAAGTAATCCGCACGCCTTGACCTCCCAAAGTGCTGGGATTACAGGCATGACCACTGTGCCAGGCCAAAAAATAATTTTTTTAAGTTTCAAATTGTTGGAAATGCTTCCAGGTTATTTTGATAGGGGTTTGGGGAACCTCCTTGTTGTTCAATCAGGTATGTACAATATGATGACAATCTACCAGATAGGTATTCACATATAAGTATGTGTGGGGGTTATTGATTTAGCTGTCAAAGTTCACTATTTCATGTCACTGGCAGAGAAACAGTACCTTGCTCTTACAATCATGTATGATAATAAAAATATGCTTTTTTTAAATGTATTTCAAATATACATTTTAATTTTTGCCAGTAGTTTTAAATCATACTCAGGAGTCGATTAGCAAACATTTTTATGTGTTCATAGTTCTAGTCAAAGCAACAGAACTTTCTTAAGTAGCTATCACCGAAACATAAATATGAACAGTGGTCTATCTAATGAAAATGCTCATTGTTCTCTGTTCCAGTTATTCGTCTGGTAAACATACATGTCACGATTATACATATAATTATTCTAAAGAAAGAGATCTCAATGGCTGGGCGTGGTGGCTTGCACCTGTAATCCTAGCACTTTGGGAGGCCGAGGCGGGCAGATCACGAGGTCAGGCCATTGAGACCATCCTGGCTAACATGGTGAAACCCCGTCTGTACTAAAAATACAAAAAATTAGCCAGGTGTGGTGGCGGGCGCCTGTAGTCCCAGCTACTCGGGAGCCTGAGGCAGGAGAATGGTGTGAACCCGGGAGGCAGAGCTTGCAGTGAGCCGAGATCGTGCCACTGCATTCCAGCCTGGGCGACAGAGCGAGACTCCGTCTCAAAACAAAAAAAAAAAAAAAAAAAAAAGAGAGAGATCTCAAAATCTATAATGAAAAATAAATTGGAAATAGCATGTTGTAAATTTTTTTAAAAAATTTACAGTTTTTTGTGAACATGTCTATTTCTTAAACTGAGGTTTACCTATCGTATCGTATATTTCAAACTAGATTATACATAGATTTAGAGTATATTGGATTAAGTTAGAGAATAGATGATCCCACAGGACAAGCATCTCATCTTTCTGAAGTATCATTTTTATTCATTTTAAGTAATTGGAAATATTTCACATATAAATAAGTATAAATACATTGAGAAACAGAATGCAAAATGTGCTCAATTTTTCAAGATTAAGCAGGGAGACGGTTGTGCTTTCAAAAATGGCTTCTGGATATACCCTAGGTATCTTGGGTATATCTCAGTGTTATAGTCCCTGAATTGGAGTGAGGAGGCATTTGGTAGACAGCAGAAATAATGAATTCTACTACTGTTTTTGAGTCCAGTACTATGTGAAATTAAATGCCACTTTGACACTATACTTGGCTAATATCCAAGAGGACGTGGTGTCTTTGGTTCTTTTTTACTTTTCATTCTTAACCCCATTATTAGACAACATACTATTTATATGTCTCTCAGTATCTAGATTATGCTTGCACTTGTTAGTTGCTCAGAAAATATTTGTTGACTATAAATTATTGAGCTTACTAATAAGCTTCACCTCAAATTTTACAAATAAAAATATTACTTGACACATCTTTAGTGCAGGCTAATTTCTGACCTCAATGTCCTTCATCCTGACATCAGTCCCATAGCACTGCACTGACTCTGCAAAATGCTCCATGATAATTTACGTAATACATTGTGCTCATCACCTAACTTTAGGTAGACAACAATTATGCCCTGGGTTTTCAAACAAAGAGAAAAATCTTTTAAAGATAGAAAAGGGACTAGAGAAAAAGGGTAAAGATGAGAAATACAATTGATTCAAATTTCAGATTTATATCTGCACCCTAACAACTCCATTTAGTCATCTCGGGGACACTGGTAGGATGTGAATGTTTGTGTCTTCCCAGAGTTCATATATTGAAACTTGACGATCAATGTGATCATATGAGGATTATATCTAAAAATGTAACAGTGGTTTTGAAACTGAGTAATGGGTAGAGACCTTTGGGAAGTAATTAGGTCATGAGGGTGGAGCCTTCATGAATGGGATTAGTGCCCTTATGAAAAAGGCCCCAGAGAGTTAGTCTGCCCCTTCTACCATGTGAGGACACAACTAGAAGGAACCATCTGTGAATAAAGAAGAGGGCCCCCACCAAACACCGAACTTGCCAGCACTTTGATCTTGGGCTGCCCAGCTTTCAGAACTGTGAGAAATATATTTCTGCTGTTCATAAGCTACTCAACTTATGGTATTTTGTTACAGCAGCTCAACTGGATGAAGACAGAAAATTGGTACTGAGAAATAAGGGTGCAATAACAAATATCTAAAAATGTGAAGTGGCTTTGAAACTGAATAATGGGTAGCGGCTGGAAGAATTTAAAGCATACTTAATAAAGCCCACATTGCCAAAAATAGACTGGTAAGTGTGATTTTGGTGAGGGCTCAGATGGAGAGCAGGAGAGCTGTAGAGAAAGCCTCAGTCTTCTTAGAGAATACCTGAGTAATTCTGATCAGAATGTTGGAAGGAATATGGATGAAAAAGGAAATTCTGATAATGTCTCAGATGGAAATGAGGAATATGTTATTGGAAACTGAAGGAAAGGTGATCCTTGTTATAAAGTGACAAAAACATGACTGAATGTCCTAGTGTTTTGTGGATGGTAGAATTTGTGAGCAATGAAATTGAATATTTGGCTAAATAAACTTCCAAGCTAAGTGTTGAAGGTGTGCCATAAGAAGAAAGAAATTACATAAAGAAAGGATTGTTAATCAGGAGGGAAGCTGAACTTGCAAATTTGGAAAATTCTTGGCCTATCCATATTGGAAAAAATAGAAAATGCTATTTGGAAGAGAACAATGGTGTGGCCAAATCACTGTTTGATAAGGACATTGATATGAATTGGCCAACTGAATGGAAGCCAGGTGTTATTCATCAAGATAATGAAAGAATGACCCTGGACATTTTGGAGATCTTGGCTGCCCTCTCATCACAGACCAAGTGTGCAAGGGCCTGACAGTATTCTGGTGCAGTGCTCCTCAGCTGCCCCAGGTGTTGCTCCAGTGGCCCCAGGTACAGTGCAGATCATGGTGGCTATCCCTTCGGAGAGTGCAGGTGCTAAACTTGACAATGTCCATGCACTACTGTCACTGCCAGTGTGCAGAGTGCACAGCTGTGGAAGTGTGGCTACCTCCACCTAAACTTTAAAGGATGGCCCAGCCTGGAGCCTTTGGTGTATGATCCTGGCAAAGGGCTGCCACAAGAGTGGGACCGCTGCAGGGTCCCCACTAGGGCAATGTCTAATGGAGTCATGGGCGTGGAGCTTCCCAGAGCCTTGGGGAAAACCATCACCCCAGTGTGTCTGGAATGCGGGATACAGCGTAAAGGAAAATTATTCTCTCAAGCTGTAAGATTTAATGTTGTTTACCATGTCAGATTTCAGACTTACTTGGGACCTGTATCCCTTTCTTTGTTCTGATTTCTCTGTTCTGGAATAGAAATGTCTATTCTACGCCTGTCACATCATTCTATTTTGGAAGCATATAACATGTTTGATTTGGTCCACAGCTGGAGAGCAATTTGCTTCAGGATGAATTGCACCTTGAGTCTCACCCGTATCTAATTTAGATGATGTTTATTTAGTTACTTTTAATTTTTGTGAGTACATAGTAGTTATATATATTTATGGGGTACATGAGATGTTTTGATACAGGCATGCAATGCGCAATAATCACATCATAAAAATGGGGTATCCATCTCCTCAAGCATTTATCCTTTGTGTTACTAACAATCTAATTATACTATTTTAGTTACTTTAAAATGTATAATTAAATTATTGTTGACTACCATTGCCCTGTTGTGCTATCAAATAGTAGGTCTTATTCATTCTTTCTATTTTTTTTTTTTGTACCCATTAACCATCCTTACAGGTGATATTTAGATGAGACTTTAGGCTTAGATGTTAAGGTTGAGACTGAAATGAGTTAAGATTTTGGGCACTATTGGGATAGGATGAACGTGTTTTGCATGTGATAAAATATGAATTTTGAGGGGGCAAGGGGTAAAACGCTATGGTCTGAATGTTTGTTTCTCCCCAAAATTCATATGTGGAAACTATTTACTCATGTGATAGTATTAAGAGGCAGGGCCTTTGGGAAGTGCCCCTCCCACTATGTGAAGATACAGCAAGAAGGCACCATGTATGAGCCAGGAAACCGGCCCTCACCAGACATCGACTCCGAAAATGCCTTGATCTTGGACTTCCTAGCCTCCAGAACTGTGAGAAGTAAACTTTTGTTGTTTACAAGTCACTCTGGTTTGGGTAGTTTGTTATGGCAGCCCAAGTGGGCGAAAAAATATACCATAACATAATATACCAAAAACTAAACTCATGACTTTTCTTCCACCAAATTGCATCTTTCCCCAGTGTTTCTTATCTCAGTGAATGACATCATTATGTGTCCTGTTCTACAAGAGGAAAATGTAGGAAGTAACCTCATCAGCATACTCTCCTTCCCCTTTTTATTCAAATAACACCAGATTTTATGATCCCAAATATTTCTGAAACTTGTCCACTTTTCTCCATCACCACTTCTACCACAACAGCTTGTTATCTGTCCAGCATTTCCTTCCAGAATTATAGCAATAGACACATAAATATTTTCCCAGCTTCCATTCTCCAAAACCCCATTTCATCAATCTCTACCCAGAAGCCAGAACAATATTTTAAAAATGCAAATCTGATCATGGTACACATAAACATTTCCAACAGAGTAAAATCTTATAAAGCTCTACATGGTCTAGTTATTGGCTACATCTTCACCTTTATCTCAACCAAATTCCAGCCAGTTTTTTTGTTCCCCAGTCAGGGCTTACTTCACTTCCCACCACGACATAGCACGTGCTCTTCTTGCAGTTGGGAACATTCTTCCCCTGCCCTTCATCATTACCCCTTTACATAGTTAATCTCTGCTCATCATTCATATCTTGTCACAAGTGTCACTTCCTGACAAAGTCTTCTTTAAAGCCCCAGGGTAAAGCAGTCTTCTTGTTTTACTGTCTTATTGATGCTACTTGCTAATAGCAGTTTTTATACATAGTAACTGTCACAGTTTATGATATATAAAATTATCATCAGTCTCCATGGCTAAGTACTACATCTGGCTTTTGTTTTGTTTGGTTTGGTTTGTTTTTATTTTCGTTTATTTGTAGCTTTGTCTGTCATAATGATTTTTTTTAACTTTTTAAATAAAATTTATTAAGGAATAATATACACAACGTAAATATGCCTATTTTAAGTATACAGTTCAAGGAATTTCAACAAATAACACCTATGTAATCACCATCACAATTAAAATACAAAACATTTCTATCACCAAAAGTATCACTCACACTCCTCCCCAACACCCTCAACCAAAGACAGTCACTTATCTGCCTTTCATCACTATATATTGGTTTTGCCTGCTTTTGAATTTCTTATAAGTAAAATTACAAAGTAAGTAGTATCATATATATATCTTTTTTATTCAGCATAATGTTTTTCTATTCATACAGGTTGTCATGTGTATTAGTATCTTGGTTTTTTAAATATATGAGTCGTGTGCTATTTTATGGATATAGTAATTTAGCCATTCACCCACTGATGAACATTTGAATTAAGTCTAGTTTTCAGCTATCATAGATAATACTTCTATAAATATTTGTCAACAAGTCTTTGTGAGCATATACATTTTTATTTCTCTGGGCAAATATCTAGAAATCAAATTTTCAGGCGAGATGATAAATGCATGTCCCTGTGGAAGTGGAATGAGCCTCCCTCCCAGTGTGTGGATGTGTTTGCCAACCTAGAAGCTCTCCAAACCCCATACTTCAGGGATTTTTATGGAGACTTTATCATGTAGACATGATTGATTATTCATTCAATCACCAGCTCCTCTCCCCTCCCAGGAAGATGAGAAGGGGGGTTGAAAGTTTCAAGCATCTAATAGTGGCTTGATCTTTCTGGTGACCAGCCTCCATCCAGGAGCCCATCAAAAGTTGCCTCATTAGAATAAAAAGATGCTCCTATTACCTTTATTGCTTAGGAAATTATAACAGTTTTAAGAGATCTGAGGGCAGAAATAGATCTATATCTATCTATCTATCTATCTATCTATCTATCTATCTATCTATCTATCTATCTACCTACCTACCTACCTACCTACCTATCTATCTATAGATATGTAAAATTTCACAGTTCGCTCCCTAGTTTCTGAACATGGACCCCTTACAGTAAAACAATCATATCTATCATAGCATTTATATTTGCTGTAGCAGTTATAGAACATATATAGCAATAGTACTGTTATAAATATGCCTAACATTTAAAAAAGCCATGTGGAATAGGAATAGATTAAAATAAACAACTAATTTGTTACTCTACAAATTCATTTTGTTCTGTTAAATCCATTACAAACATTTCTATATTCTTGCATTAGTTTGGTTATTCTTTCTTCCCCTTCATCTACTACTATTTGTACCTTGTGATAAGCTTGTGCAAAACTAGCACAGAAATAAGCTTATAGCTAGTTAGGTCTAGTTCTTCCTCAGGTACTACATTATGAGGATGCTTTAACTCAATC
>NW_026652282.1:95380685-95389221 GCF_009828535.3 Hylobates moloch | reverse complement strand
GCACCCATTAACTCGTCATTTACATTAGGTATATCTCCTAATGCTATCCCTCCACCCTCCCCCCTATGTCTTCTTTAATTTCTTTCAACAATGTCTTATAATTTACAGAATACTTATTTTGCACTTATTTTGCTAAATTCATTCATAAGTATTTTGTTCTTTTTGATGCTATTATAAATTGTTTTCTTAATTTCATTTTTGAATTTTCATTTCTTGTGTATAGAAATAAACTTTATTTTTGTATATTCCATCTTATTTTATCTTTCTGAACTCACTTATTAGTTCTAATAATTAGGATTATGATTAATTAGGATTTTTAACATACAAGAATCTATGATCTGCAAATAGAGATAGTTTACTTTTTTTTCTATCTGGAGCCCTTTCATTTCATTTTCTTGTTTAATGAAACTCGCTAGAATATCCAGAACAATATTGGAAATAAATGTCAAGTGCAAATCTCATCTTCTTTCTGATCTTAGGGGAAAAATTTCAGTTATTCACCAGTAGATATGGTGTTAGTTGTAGGTTTTTCTAGATGCACTTTATCAGACTGAGGAAGTTCCCTTCTATTCCTAGTTTACTGAGAGATTTTTATTATGAAGCAGTGTTGTATTTGTGAAATGCTTTTTTATGCATCTGTTAAGATGATCGTGTGATTTTTATCCTTTATTTTTATGGTGAATATTAATCAATCATTGACTTATTTTCATATGTGGAACCATCCTTATATTCCTAGAATAAATCCCACTTAGTCATTGAGTATAACTCTTGTAATGCTGCCCAATTTGGTTTGCTAGTCTTTTGTTGAAGAATACTGCATCTATATTCATAAGGGATATTAGTCCGTTGTTTTTGTGTCTTTGTCTGGTTTTGGTTGGTGAATAATACTGGATTCATAAAATGAATTGCAATTTTTCCCCTTCTCTTCTATTTTTGGAAGGATTTGTAAGTATTAATTTAAAAAAATAGAATTCACCAGTAAAGCCATATAGGCATAGGATTTTATTAGTGAAAAGTTTTAAAATTACTAATTCAATCTCTCTTTTTTTCCTTTATTAGTCTATTCAGATTTTCTATTTCTTCTTAAGTCAGTTTGACAGTTTGTTTCTTTCTATGGATTTTGTCCATTTCATCTAACTTGCTGGCTTAGTATTTTTTTATATTTTATTTTTTGTGGGGGGGATAGTAGTCATGTCCTTTTTTAAATTCCTGATTTTAGTAATTATTTGAATTTTCTCTCATCTTTTCTCAATGAGTTTACCTAAACCTTTGTCATTTCGTTGATATTTACAAGGAAACAATCTTTAGTTTTATTGATTTTTTTCTATTGTTTTTATATTCTTTATTTCATTTATTTCTTATCGGTTCTTCATTAGTCTTTTTTTCTGCTTACTTTAGGTTTTCTTTGTTCCTCATTTTATAGTTTCTGAAGGTGGAAGGTGAGGTTATTGATTTGAAATGCTGCTTTTTTCTTTAATATAGGCATTTATTGCTATAAATTTCCCTATAAACGGCTTTAGCAATATCCCAGAGTTTTGATATTTTTTCATTCATTGCAAAATATTTTCCAATTTTCCTTGTTATTTTTTCTTTGATACATTGGTTATTTAGGAGTGTGCTGTTTAAGTTCCTCATATTTGTAGTTAAAAAAATTTTCTCTTACTATTTCTAATTTCATTATACTGTGATAAGACATGTACTTTGTGTTATTTCAATTCTTTTAATGCATTGAGGTGCTTTATTTATTACATGGCATATGGTCTTGTCTGGAGAATGTTTCATGTGCACTTGAGAAGAATGAGTATCCTGCTCTTGTTGGGTGGAATGTTCTATAGATGTTTTTAAGTCTAGTTGTTATGCAGCATTGTGCAAGTCTTATCTATTCTTTTTGGTATTCTACCTAGTTGTTATAGTAATAATTATAAATTTGGTAGTGAGATATACAAACCGTTCCTTTTGAATTTTCTGTTTCTCTCTTTGTGCCATCATTGTCAAACATAATATATTTCTATATATAAGCCCAAAATGCAATTATGCACATATTGTTGTATGCATTTATTTTAAAATAAGTTGATATAAAAGAAGAAATATGTAATTAATATTTTTCATATTTACCTAATAATTAACGTTATTGGTAGTCTTTGTCTTTTTATGTGTGTGGGTTCTAATTTTTGTCTTTTTTCAATTAGTCTCAGCCTAAAGAACTTCCTAGAGTATTTCTAGTCAGGTAGGTCGGCTTTCATAAAATTCTTTTATATTTTGTTACCTGGGAATGTCTTTAATTTGCTGTCATTTTTGAAAAATAGTTTTGTTAGCTATGTTTTTTTTGACTTTTTTTTATTTCTGCACTTTTAATATATCATCACATGCCCCTGGCTTCACTTGTTTTGTTAATAAGAAGTCAGCTGTTAATCTTACTAGGATTCCCTTGTATATGATAAATACTTTTTCTCTTGCTGCTTTTGTGCTTTTCTTTAACATTTTGACTACGTTAGCTCTTGATATAGATGTCTTTCCATTAGTCCTTCTTGGCTTTATTGCACTCTTTGAATGTGTAGATTAAAGTTTTCCATCAAATTTGGGAAATTTTTGGCAATTATTTCTTTGAATATTTTCTGCTACTTTCTCTTCTCCCTTGTAGACACTCCCATTATGCATGTGTTGGTGCCCTTAATAGTGTCTGGCATGTCTCAGAGAGTCTGTTTATTTTTTTTTTTCTCTTTGTTCCTCATATTGCATAATCTCTATTGAGCTGCCCTTAAGTTCACTATTTTTTTCTTCTGACAACTCAAATCTTCTGTTGAGTCTATGTGGTGAATTTTTCATCTCAGTTGTACTTTTCAACTCCAGGTGTTCAACTCCAGAATGTCCATTAGGCTTGTTTTAGTAATTGATATCTTCATATTGGAGATTTCTAGTTGATAAAGCATTGTCATAATGCCTTACCTTAATTTTTTAAACATGACCTCATTTAATTCTTGGAACGTATTTATAAATAGCAGACTTGAAGCCTTTGTCTGCAAAGTTCACGATCTGAGTTCCTTAAAGTCATGTTCTATTACCTGCTTTTATTTTTCTCCAGTCTATATAGGTCATACTCACCTGTTTCTTTTTACGTCTCATTTGTTGTTGTGGTTGTTGAAAACTGGACATTTGGATAATATATTTTAGCAACTCTGGATCTGATTCTCCATCTTTTGTTGCTGCTTTCCCCACCAACATGAGGCTTCCTGTTATTTTGTTGTTGTTGTAGTTTTTGGTTTCACTTGTTTCTTGTTTATTTGTTTAGTAACATAGATAGACAATGTCAATGAAGTCTATTTCCCTCTCGGTGTATAACTTCTGTTTTCACTCATCTGAACACAGGTCTAGGGTATGAGCAGAGTCTTGGTTTTAACTGGTCTGTGTTTTACTGTTTCCCTGAATTCCCTGTTAATCTTCTGGCTAGTCCACCTCTATTTATATTACACTCAGATATTAGCCTCCACTGATTGCTGGCTGATTGCTTTATTATTTTCAAAACAATTCCCTGGGTCATTCATGGCTTCACAGTCTGATCCAAATAAAATCAGGTCTCTTTGTAGGGGTAGTCTTTGACGTCAGTTTTTGTGGCTTGATCCAAACACACAAGAGCACTTCTTAGATGACTCTTGCACTGGTTCTGTTTCATACATTACTAGCTAGACTACCATTTCAATTGTGGCTATCATGGAGCTGCAGAAGTACTCTTAATTGCCTACCATGAGCATCTCTTTTGCTGAAATGTGGGCTTGAATTTCTCATGCTCTGTTTCAAATAAAATCAGTCTCCTTAGAAATATCCATGGAGGTGTCTGCTCTTAAGGCCTACCTTTTTCCCTGGGCAAAATCTCTGTGCCAGTGCTCAAAGCCAGAGTCAGGGACAGCGATCAACTTCTCTGGGAGTTATTCTTTCACTCTACAAGTAGGGAAATATGTGGGGGTGGTAGCTCTTGGTCTTTTCATATAGCCTCTCCCACAATAAAATCTTTGTTCTATGAGCAATCTTTGGCAGAAGTAACTGAAGTCCAGTATTCTTAGCTTGCTGCCAATAGGATGGAGTTTCTATCCTATGTGTGAGGGTTGTGGGGAGGAAGGGAGCCCCATATCTCTCGCGTATTCTTTCCTGAAATAGATCTTCAGCTATATGGATCTGGGAAGATGAGAAATGTCAGTATCCTACTTTTCCTGGGGATAAATCATCATGCTAGATTGGAAAGAAGAAGGGAGGGAGCTTGATCTTCTTACTAACACCTGCCTATAGTAGAGTTTCCATCACACTGAGCTCCAAGGGGAATGGCTCAAGCATCACAAATTCTTACTCTTCTTACTGAGGTTTAGTAGATTTCCTTGAATAAATGTTTCTCCATTTGCTATATGCCCTTAGGACAATTTCCACAGCAGTTTTTTTTTTTTTACATTTCACTTTTTCAAGAATTACAGTTGTTTCACTGGGGAGAGGGTTCACAGAGATTCCCACACCACCATTCTGCAAGTGATTCTCCACAGTTCATTTTTATTGTGTTTGTTTAAATAGTCAATAATGTAATAAACAATAAAAAAGGATGTGTTCGTTCATGTAGTTATCATTTCTATTATGGTTTAATCCTTTATGTATGTCCATATTTCCATCTAGTGTCATTTTTCTGCTGCCTGGAGGAGTTACTATAACATTTCTTATAGTGCAGGTTTGTTAGTTATAAATTTTTCACCTTTCATATTTCTGAAAAGTCTTTATTTCCCTTCATGTTTGAATAATATTTTTGCCAGGTATAGGTTACTTAGTTGGCAGTTTTTCCATTTAGGACCTTTACGATGTTGTTTCTATGTCTTCTCACTTGAGTATTTTCTAAAAATAAATCTGACTTTGGCATCATCTTTGTTCGTCTGTACATATTGTGTATTTTCTTCTTGTGCTGCTTTTAAGATTATCTAATCATTCACTGGTTTAAACCATTTGATTATAGTGTAGCTTTATGCCTTGGTGTAGTTTTTTTTTCATGACTCTTCTCCTTGAGATGCATTAAGCTGCTTGGATCTATAGGTTTACGGTTTTTATCCATTCCTCAAAATTTTGTTCATTATTTTTTCAAATCTTTTTATGTGTTCTCCTCTTTGAGTGAATCCAATCAGATGTATTTTCTGTCTCTTGAAGTTTTGAATCTACGGATTTGTAATCACATATTATTTTATTTGTTTATATACTCTTTATCTTTAGAAGTTTTCGAGGGATACTTTCTACTAGTATGTCTTAAACTCACTAATCTTTTATTTTGCTATGTATTATCTGCCATATATTTTTGCTCTCAGACATGATTCTTTTTTCTCTAGAAGTTTGATTCAGCTATTTTTATATCATCTATTTCTTTATTTACATTTTCAAATTAAATTATTGTAGAGATAATTGCAGTTTCACATGTAGTTTTATGAAATTTTACAGAAAAATTCCATGTATTCTTTATGTCCTTTCCACAGTAATAGCTTGGAAATCTATAGTATAATATCACAACCAGAATATTTTCATTTCTATAATCCGTCAGCCATATGCTGATATCCTGTTTCACTTATACTCATTTGTGTGTGTGTATTTCTATACAATTTTATCACATATGCTGGTTAATGTTTCTACCACCAAAGTCAAGGCAAAGATCAGTTTCATAACCACAATGATTCCATATGTTTTCATTTTATAACCACACTCACCTCTCCCTAATCCCCATTCTTAACCTCAAGCATCAACTAATCTCTTCTCTGTGTTGATAATTTTGTGATTTCAAGAGTGTTATATGAATAGAATCATTCAGTTTGTAAACTTTTGAGATTGACTTAATTTTCACTCAATATAATTTTGTGGAGATCCATTCAAGTCGTTGCATGTATCAGTACGGCATGTTGATTGAAAGCATGAGTTTGTGGGTGTAAAACACCTGAGTTTGCATATGAGCTCTGCTTCTTACTAGATTTGTTGCTTTAAGCAAGTCTCTTAACTTCCTTAAATCCTGTTGCCTTTCCTGTAAAAAGACAATAATAGTGTATATATATATATACACACACGCACACATTGCCTTTACCCATTTAAAAGGAGATAATAAAATATATATATACACATATCTCACATCATCTTTACCCATTTATTCATTGATGGACATGTAAGTTGTTTCTATATCTTGGCTATTATGAATAATGCTGCAATGAACATGGGAGTGCAGATAGCTCTTTGATATATTAACTCAATTTTCTTCAGATATATCCAAAGAAGTGGGATTGCTATTTTTAAACTTGAAGCCCACATACAAAAAAAGTGAATCTAGAAACAGACTTTATACCCTTCACAAAAAATTAACTCAAAATAGATCATTGTCCTAAATGTAAAACATATTACTACAGAATTCCTAGAAGATAAAGATGGAGAAAACCTAAACAACCTTTGGTATGACAATGACTTTTTAGATTTAACCCCAAAGTCACAATTTATAAAATTATGAAACTAGAAAAAATGGATAAACTCGACTTCATTAAATTAAAAACTTTTGCTCTGTGAATAGCACTGCCAAAGAATAAGACGACAAGTCACAGATTGGTACATATTATATGCAAAAGACATAACAGGTGAAAGACGATTATCCAAAATATACAAAAAATTCTTAAATCTCAACAGTAAGAAAATGAACAACCTGATTAAAAAATGGGCAAATACATGAGCAGACACCTCATCAAAGAAGGTATACAGAAGGCAAATAAGCATATTAAAAGATGCTCACATGTTATTAGAGAACCACAAATTAACAATGAGATACCACTACAGCCATTAGAATGGCCAAAATCCAGAATACTGACAACACCAAATGCTGGTGGGCTTGTGGAGCAACAGGAAATCTCATTCATTGTTGGTGGGCATGTAAAATGGTACAACTTTACAAGATAGTTTGACAGTTTCTTACAAAATTAAACATACTCTTAACATTTGTTCTAGCAATTGTGCTCCTTGGTATCTACTCAAAGGAACTGAAACCTTATATCCACACAAAACCTACCCACAGACATTGACTGTAGCTTTACTCATAGTTGCCCAAACTTCAAGGCAAGGAAGATGTCCTTCTTTTTTAAGTGGATTCAGACAATGGAATATTATTCAGTGCTAAAAAGGAATGAGCTATTAAGCAATAAAAAGATATAGAGAAGGCTTATATGCATATTACTAATGAAAGTAGCCAATCTGAAAAGGATACGTACCCTATGTATGATTTCAACTGTATGACACCCTGAAAAGGGCAAAACTGTGGAAACAGAAAAAGGATCAGTGGTTTCCAGGGATTAGTGCAGAAGAAGGGTTGAATAGGCTGAGCACAGAGGAATTTTAGGGCAGGGAAAATACTCTGTCTGATACTATAATGGTGAATATGTCATTATAAATTTGTCCAAATTCATATAATATATAACTGCAAAAAGTACGAACTTTGGGTGATAATGATATATCAATGTAGGTTCATCAGTGGTAATGAATGTACTATGATGGTACAGAATTTTGATAGGGTGGGAGGCTGTTTGTATGTAAGGGTGTGGAATATATGGGAAATCTCTGTACCTTCACTCAATTTTGCTGTGAAACTAAAACTGCTGTAAAAATTATATGTGTATATATTGGTTGCGGTGATGAATGCACAATTCTGCAAATGTGCTAAATATCATATACATTATAAATAAATCCATTCAGTAGTATGTGAATTTTTATTCTTTCCTATTGCTGCTGTACAAGTTGTGACAAACTAGGTGGTTTAAAACAACACAGATTTATTCTCTTACTGTTCTGGAGCCTAGAAATCAGAAATCATTTTCATTGGTTTAAAGTCATGTCTTGGCAGGGTTGCAAACTCCTTAGGCTCTAGGGAAAAATTAATTATTTGTTTCTTTCAAATTCTGGTAGCTGCTGGCATTTCTTGGCTTGAGGTAGCATCACTCCAATCTCTTTCTCAGTGGTTATATTGTCTTTTCTTCTTCCATCAATCATCAAGTCTCCTTCTGCTTCTTTTTATAAGGACACTTATGATTGCACTTAAGGTCCTTTCAAATACTTTAGAATAATTTTCCCATCCAATTCCTTAACTTAATTACCTGCAAAGAGTCAACCATATAAGTTAATATATGCAGATTCCAATGATCATGAACTGAATATCATTGGGGACCACTATTTAGCCTACTACAGAAAAATTTTTCAATGTATCTGTTAAAATCCAGGCACGTACATAAACATGTTCTAAAAATAATATGTAAAGATGACAAGAGAACTGAAATTTTTGTTCTTAGAGGTTTACTAGTGATTTTTAAAATTTTTAATTTATGTGGGTACATATATTTTGTAGGTGTATATATTTATGGGGCACATGAGATATTTTGATACAGGCACACAATGCATAATAATCATATCAGGGTAAATGGAATATCCACCATATGGATTTATCACTTTTATGTGTTACAAACAATCTAATTAAAATTTGTACAATAAATTATTGTTGACTGTA
>NW_026652282.1:95311262-95380675 GCF_009828535.3 Hylobates moloch | reverse complement strand
TATCAGGGTAAATGGAATATCCACCATATGGATTTATCACTTTTATGTGTTACAAACAATCTAATTAAAATTTGTACAATAAATTATTGTTGACTGTAATCATCCTATTGTGATATCAAATGGTAGCTCTTATTCATTTTCTCTAGCTACATTTTTTAATACATTAACCATCTCCACTTCTCCCACTCCCACTACCTTTCCTAGCCTCCGGTAACCATCATTCTACTCTCTATCTCCATGAGTTCAATTGTTTTAATTTTTAGCTCCAACAAATGAGTGAGAACATGTGAAGTTTGTCGTTCTGTGCCTGGCTTATTTCACTTAACATAATGTCCTCCAGTTCCATCCACATTGTTGCAAATGAAGGGATTTCATTCTTTTGTGGGGGTAAATATTGCTCTATAGTGCACATGTATCACATTTTCTTTATCCATTCAACTGTTGATGAACACTTATGTTGCTTACAATTCGTAGCTATTGTGAATAGTGCTACAATAAACATGGGAGTGAAGATATCTCAATATCCTGATTTCCTTTCTTTTCAGTATATACCTAGGAGTGGGATTGCTGGATTCTATATTAGCTCTAATTTCAGTATTTTTGAGGAGCCTCCAAGCTGTTCTGTTAGTGATTGTACTCATTTACATTCCCAACAACAGTATAAGAGGGTTCCTTTTTCTTTACATCCTCACCCAGCATTTGTTGCTGCCTGTCTTTTGGATATAAGCCATTTTTAACTGGGGTGAGATGATATCTCATTGTAGTTTTATTTGCATGTTTCTTGTGATCAATGATGTTGAGTAACTTTTCATATGCCTTTTTCCCATTTGTATGTCCTCTTTTGAGCGATGTCTATTCAAATCTTTTGCCCATTTTTTGACCAGATTATTAAATGTTTTTCCTATAGAGTTGTTTGAGCTCCTTACATATTCTAGTTGTTAATCCCTTGTCAGATGGATAGTTTTCAAGTATTTTCTCCTATTCTGTGAGTCGTCTCTTCCCTTTGTTGATTGTATCCTTTGCTGTGCAGAAGCTTTTTAACTTGATGTAATCCCATTTGTCCATGTTTGCTTTGGTTTTCTGTGCTTGTGGGGTATTGCTTAAGAAATTTTTACCAACTTTAATATCCTGGAGATTTTCCTCAATGTTTTTATGTGGTAGTTTCATAGTTTGGGGTGTTAGATTTAAGTATTTAACCCATTTTGATTTGATTTTTGAATATGATTAGAGAAAAGGGTCTAGTTTCATTCCTTTGCAAAGGATATTCAGTATCCCAGCACCATTTATTGAAGAGACTGTACCTTCCCCAGTGTATACTCTTGGCACCTTTGTCAAAATGTAGGTGTCCACACTGTAGGTGTGTGGATTTGCTTCTGAGTTCTCTATTTTGTTCCGTTGATGTGTCTCTCTTTTTATGCCAGTATCATGCTGTTTTGGTTACTATAGCTCTGTACTATGATTTGAAGTCAGGTAATGTGATTCCTCCAGTTTTTTTTTCTTTTTGCTTAGGATAGCTTTAGCTATTCTGGGACTTTTGTGGTTTCACATAAATTTGAGGATCGTTTTTTCTATTTCTGTGAACGATGTCATTAGTATTTTCATAGGGATTGCATTGAATCTGTAGATTGCTTTGGGTAGTATGCACATTTTAACAATATTAATTCTTCCAATTCATGAGCATGGAATATTTTCCATTTTTTGGTGTCCTCTTCAATTTCTTTGATCAGTGTTTTACAGTTTTTATTATAGAGATTTTTTACTTCTTTGGTTAATTCTTATGTATTTAATTTTCTTTGTAGGTATTTTAAATGAGATTACTTTTTAAATTTCTTTTTCAAATTGTTCACTGTTGGTATATAAAAATGCTACTGATTTTTGTATGTTGATTTTGTATCCTGCAACTTTACTGAATTTGTTTATGATTTCTGATAGTGTTTTGGTGGAGTCTTTAGGTTTTTCCAAGTATAAGATCTTGTCTGCCAACAAGGATAACTGGACTTCCTCCTTTCCAGTTTGGATGCCCTTTATATCTTTCTCTTGTCTGATTACTCTAAGTAGGACCTCCAGGACTGTTTTGAATAACAGTGATGACAGTGTGCATCCTTGTCATGTTCCAGACCTTAGAGGAAATGCTTTCCGTTTTTCCCCATTCAATACGATACTAGCTGTGAGTCTGTCACATATGACTTTTATTATGTTGCAATGTATTTTTTCTATCTCCAGTTTTTTAAGTTTTTTTAATCATGAAGGGATGTTCAATTTTATCAAATGCTTTTTCAGCATCAATTGAAATGATCATACAGTTTTTATCCTTCATTTTGTTGATATGAGGTATCACACTGATTGATCTTCATATGTTAAAGTGTCTTTGCATCCCATGAATAAAGCCCACTTGGTCATGATGAATAATATTTTTCATGTGTTGTTGAATTCAGTTTGTTTGTATTTTATTGAGGATTTTTGTATCAATAATCCTGAGGAATATTGGCCTGTAGTGTTTTTTTGTTTGTTTGTTTGTTTGTTTGTTTGTTTTTTTGATGTGCCTTTGTCTGGGTTTTGTAGCAGGGTAGTATTGACCTCATAGAATATGTATGGAGTAGGATTGGTATTAGTTCTTCTTTAAATATTTGGTAAAATTTAGCAGTAAAGTCATCAGGTCCTGGTTTTTCTTTGCTGGGAGACTTTTTATTATAGCTTTGATGTTGTTACTTGTCATTGCTCTATTCAGGTTTTTGGATTACTTCCTGGTTCAATCTTAGTAGGTTGTATGTGTTTAGGAATTTATCTATTTCCTCTAGATTTTCCAATTTATTGGAATATATTTGCTCATAGTACTCTCTAATGATCTTTTGAATTTCTGTGGTGTCGTTTGTAATGTCTCTTTTTCATCTCTGATTTTATTCATTCGAGTCTTTTCTCTTTTTTTCCAGTCTAGCTAAAGGTTTGCCAATTTTGTTTGTTTTCAAAGAGCTAAGTTTTTGTTTTGCTGATATTTGTATTGCTTTTCTTCATTTCAATTTCATTTATTTCTGCTCTTATCGTTTCTTTTATTCTGCTAATTTTGGGTTTCGTTTGCTCTTGCTTTCCTAGTTCTTTAAAATGTATAATAAGGTTGTTTATTTGAAGTTGTTCTACTTTTTTGATGTAGGCACTTGTTACCTACTTTCCCTTTAGTATTTCTTTCAGTATATCCCACAGGTTTTGGTATGTTTTGTTTCCAAGATCAGTTGTTACAAACAATTTTTCATTTTCCTTCTTAATTCCTTCATTGACCCAGTGGTCATTCAGGAACATATTTTTAAATTCATATGTTTGTATAGTTTACAAAATTTCTCTTTTTATTGATTTCTAGTTTTATTCCATGATGGTCAGAGAAGATACTTGATGCCATTTCAATTTTCTGAATTTTTTAGACTTGTTTTTTGGCCTAACATGTGGTCTATTCTTGAGAATGATTCATGTGTTGAGGAGAAGAATGTGTATTCCACAGCCGCTCAGTAAAGTATTCTGTAAATACCTATTAGGTCAATTTGATCTATGGTGCAGATTAAGTCTGATGTTTCTTTTCAATTTTCTTTTTGGATGATCTAAAGTGTTGAAGTTTCCAGCTATTATTATATTGGGGTCTATCTTTTGCTGTAGCTCTAATAATATTTGCTTTATATCTGGGTTCTTCAGTGTCAGGTGCATATATATTTACAATCGATTAATCCTCTTGCTGAATTAACCCCTTTATCATTATACAATGGCCTTCTTTGTATCTTTTAATAGTTTTTGTCTTTAAATCTAATTTGTCTAAGTGTAGTGATTATTGGTCTTTTTGGTTTCCATTGGTATGGAATATCTTTTTCCATCTTATTTTCAGTCTATGTGTGTCTTTATAGGTAAAGTGTGCTTCTTGTAGCCAATGGATCATTGGATCTTGGTTTTTCATCCATTCAGCCATTTTATGTCTTTGGCAAGAGAGTTTAGTCCATTTATATTCAATGTTATTGTTGATCGGTAAGGACTCACTACATTTTGTTATTTATTTTCTAGGTGTTTTGTAGTCTTTTCCTTCTTTCCTGTTTTACTTTTTTGTAAAGATTATTTCCTCTAGTGGTATGTTTTAATTTCTTTATTTTTTTGTATATCTCTTGTAAGATTTTGATTTGAGGTTACTATGAGGCTTGCAAATAACATCTTATATCCTATTATTTTTTAACTGATGACTTTAACATTAATTGCACAAGTAAACAAACAAGAAAAGAGAAAACTAATGAAAACACTACACTTTATTTATTTATTTATTTTTATTTATTTTTTAAAATTATACTTTAAGTTCTAGGGTACATGTGCACAACGGGCAGGTTTGCTACATATGTATACATGTGTCATGTTGGTTTGCTGCACCCATTAACTCATCATTTACATTAGGTATTTCTCCTAATGCTATCCCTACCCCGTCCCCCCTACCCCAGGAGAAGCCCCAGTGTGTGATGTTCCCTACCCTGTGTCCAAGTGTTCTCATTGTTCAATTCCCACCTATGAGTGAGAACATGCGGTGTTTGGTTTTCTGTCCTTGCGATAGTTTGCTCAGAATGATGGTTTCCAGCTTCATCCATGTCGCTACAAAGGACATGAACTCATCCTTTTTCATGGCTGCATAGTATTCCATGGTGTATATGTGGCACATTTTCTTAATCCAGTCTGTCATTGATGGACATTTGGGTTGGTTCCAAGTCTTTGCTATTGTGAATAGTGCCGCAATAAACATACTCGTGCATGTGAAAACACTACACTTTAACTTCATGCTCCCAACTTTTTAATATTTTGTTGTTTCTATGTATATCTTATTACACTGTCTACATCTTAAAAAGTTGTTATAATTTTCGGAAGGTTCATCTTTTATTCTTTCTACTAAAAATGAATAACTTACATACCACAGTTACAGTGTTATAATATCCTGTGTTTGTATGTGTATTTACTATTACTAGTTAGTTTTGTATCTCAGATAATTTTTTTGTGTGTGTGTGAGATGGAGTCTCGCTCTGTTTCCCAAGCTGGAGTGCAGTGACGCAATCTTGGCTCACCACAACCTCTGTCTCCCGGGTTCAAGCGATTCTCTTGCCTCAGCTTCCCAAGTAGGTGGGACTACAGGCCCGTGCCACCATGCCTGGCTAATTTTTTTTTTTTTTTTTTTTTTTTTTTAGTAGAGACAGGGTTTCACTATGTTAGCCCGGCTGGTCTCGAACTCCTGACCTTGTGATCCACCTGCCTTGGCCTCCCTAAGTGCTGAGATTACAGGCATGAGCCACCGTGCCCAGCCTCAGATGATTTCTTACTGCTTATTAACATCCTTTTCTTTCAAATTGAAGAACTCTTCTTTATAAGTTCTTGTAGGTCTGCTGTTGATAAAATCTTTCACCTTTTGTCTGTCTGGAAAAGTCTTTATTTCTCTTTCATGTTTGAAGGATATTTTCATAGAATATACTACTCTAGGGTAAAAGTTTTCAAAAAAACTTTTCCTTCAGCACTTTAAATATGTCATACCACTCTCTCTTGGTCTGTAAAGTTTCCACTGATACGTCTGCTGCCAGATGTATTGGACGTCCATTATGTGTTATTCGTTTATTTTCTCTTGCTGCTTTTAGGATTCTCTCTTAATCCTTGACCTCTGAGAGTTTAATTATTAAGTGTCCCATGGTAGTCTTATTTAAGTTAAATCTGCTTAGTGTTCTATAACTGTCCTGTACTTGAATATTAATCTTTCTCTAGGTTTGGAAAATACTGTAATACTATCCCTTTGAAAACACTTTCTACCCTGATAGCTCTCTCTACCTCCTCTTTAAGGCCAATAACTCTTAGATTTGCCCTTTTGAGGCTATTTTCTAGATCTTGTAGAATGTCCCATTCCTTTTTATTCTTTCTTTTCTCCTCTGACTGCATTTTCAAATAGCCTGTCCTTCATGCTCACTAATTATTTCTTTTGCTTGATCAATTCTGCTGTTAAGAAACTCTAATGCGTTTTTCAGTATGCCTACTGAACTTTCCAGCTCCAGAATTTCTGCATGATACTTAAAAAAATTATTTATCTCTTTGTTCAACCTATCTAATTCTGAATTTCTTCTCTGTATTATGTTTAATTTCATTGAGCTTCCTCAAAATAGCTATTTTGATTTATCTGAAAGGTCACATATCTCTGTCACTCCAAAATTGATCTCTGGTACCTGATTTAGTTTGTTTGGTAAGGTCATATTTTTCTGGATGGTTTTGATGCTTGGGCATTGAAAAGTTATGTATTCATTGTAGTCTTTGCAATCTGGTCTTGTTTGTACCCATCTTTCTTGGGAAGTCTTTCTATGTATTCAAAGGGAATTGAATTTTGTGATCTAAGTGTTTGGTCACTGCAATTGTATCTGCATTGGGGGAACCCCAAGTCCAATAATGCTGTGATTCTTGAAGACTCATATGGGTAATGCTATGACTCTTGAAGACTCTTATGGGTAATGCCTTAGTGTTCTTGGGAACTCCCTGAATTGCCAGGCCCAGACTCTTGTCATCTCTCCTTACATTTTCCCAAACAAATGGAATCTTTCTGTGCTGAACTGTCTGGAGGTGGGGAAGGATGACACAAGCACCCCTGTGGCTACCACCACCGAGACAGTGCTGGGTCACACCTGAATCCAGCACTGCACTGGATCTTGCCCAAGGCCTGTGTGCAACCACTACCTGGCTACCACTAATGTTTATTCAAGGCCCAAGGGCGCTTTAGTCCGCAGGTGGTGAATCCAGGCAGGCTTTTGTCCTTTCCTTCAGGGTAGCAAGCTCCCACCCTGGCCCAGGGCAGGTTCAGAAATGCCGTCCAAGAGCCAGGGCCAGGAACCTTAGGAATCTACTTGGTGTTCTATTCTACAGAAGCTGAACTGGCACCCAAGCTTCAAGACAGAGTCCTTCCCAGTCTTCTCTCTCCTTTCCTCAAGCTGAATAAGTCTCTTCTCTTCCCATGGCTATCTTTGCGGCCCCATAGCGAGTACTGACAGGCTACTGCAGATATTCACTCAAGGCCCAAGTGCTGTTCAGTCAACTTTTAGTGAATGCTGCCAGAACTGGGTCTCTCCCTTCAAGGCAGTGGGTTCTCCTCTCTCTCAGGAAGGGTCCAGAGATGCTGTCCATGAGCCAAGGCCTGGAATTGGGAACCCCAGATACCCACTTGTTGCTCTACCCCACTATTGCCAAGCCGGTACACAAGCTGCAAAACAAAACCCCCTTTACTCTTCGCTCTCCTTTTCTCAAGCAAGAGTCTCTCCCCGTGGCCACCATAGCTAGGAATCTGCTATGGCCAAGGTGGGAGGATGGCTTCAGCCTATGAGTTCAAGATCAGCCTGGACAACAGAGCAAGACCCTGTCTCTACAAATGAATTAAAAATCAGCCATGTGATGGTATGCAGCTGTGATCCCACCTACCTGAAAGGCTCAGGTGAGAGAATTGTTTGAGCATGGGAGGTTGAGGCTGCAGTGAATCGTGATCACACCACTGTACTCTAGCCTAGAAAAACAGAGCAATACTCTGTCTCAGAAAAAAAAAAAGGCTACATGAAACAAGATTAAGAATTAATTAGTTAAAGGAGTTGGTTGAGTAGATTTTTTAAAAGAGTTGCAGTGCTGAGGCATTTTTCTCTTCAAGTGAAAGAGAGCTTCAAGAGATCCACTCAGAGAAGTATCATCTTTTATAATTCCAAGAATACAGGAACTTGAACTTGATTCACTAGTAAGAATCCTAAAGGTAAGTGGCTAGTAAACGTGGCCTACCCACATGGCCTCAGCCTCCTGGGTAGCTGGGATTACAGGCGCATGCCACCACGCCTTGCAAATTTTTGTATTTTTAGTAGAGATGGGGTTTCACCATGTTGGCCAGGTTGGTCTCAAACTCCTGACCTCAGGTGATATGCCCACCTCGGCCTCCCAAAGTGCTGAGATTACAGGCTTGAGCCACCGTATCCAGCTACTATCCTGTTTTTAAAAACTAATAAATAAACAACCTTATTTGGCTTACCAATGTAATCTGAATGCAGTTTTTTATAAATATGTTCCCTGCATGATCCTGCGCAGTTTTCTCTCACCACTCACCTCCTTGTCCACTGTTCCACACCAATGTTAGCCTTTTATAAGGCAAGGCCTTCTTTGTCTCAGAATCATTGTACAAGCTGCTTTCTCTCCTTCTCCTTACAACACTACTTCCCCCACTCTGCACATGGCTCACTCTTTCATGAGGTCTCAAATGTCATTTCTTTACAGAGATATTTCTTTTATCTCTGTACATCAGATTTCCCCCAGTATTTTCTCCCATATCACCCTGTGGTTTTTATCATATATTTTTAAAATCTCACTTTATAATCATATCTTTATCTATTTGTTAATTATATATATGTATATGTGTGTATATATATGTATATATGTGTGTATATATATATGTAAATAATTATATAAGCTTTTAGACTCCAGGCTTCATCAGGACAAGATGAAATGAAATTAAAAATCATTTTGCCATTGATTTTTTTTAGAGTCTAGCACAGTGTCTGGCACATAAGGATGTTTAACGAATATTTGCTCTTGAACCTGATTGAATATGGTATACCAATTGCTGCTTGAAGCCTTTCAAGCCCATTCCCAGGGACTTTATGTGAACAATAACCAAACATTTCTATCACCTCATGAATTAAACCATGCCGTATATAAAACAATGAGTGGCGAGACCTGTGACAAACTGGACAGTGAGGGCTTGCCTGAGCGTATTCAAATTAAATGAACAAAAGACTCAAATGGGTAATAATTAAAAAAAAAAAAAACCTACTTTTCTGGTCAAAAATATGCCTAGAGCTGCAATGTGCCTGTATGATGATAATTTGAAACCCCTTTATGATCTTATATCTGCTAGTTTCTCATATTTGCTTTGTTTTTACCAGATGGAATTACTCACTCTTCAATAAACTCATTCTATTCCATGCCTTTGTTCATCCTGTTCCTTCTGCCTGAAACAATGATTCTCAACCCTACTTACACAATGAAAATAATTAGAGAGAAATTTTTAAAAATCTCAGTGTCTAGGTGGCACCCAGGCCAATTAAGTAAAAAACTCTTCCATGAGTATTTCTAAAGCACACCTGTAATCTATATGCTGCCAAATTTGAGAACTACTGACCTGGTTTTATTTCCCCATAAGCCTACCTGTTAAAATCAAGTCCAAATTCTTGCAGGCCCACTTCAAATGCAACTTTCTATATAAAGCCTGTCTCTCAAAACCTTAAAACAATACGATATCTCACATGTCATTATTTACACTTTTCTCACTAGGCATATTTTACTACTTAGCTGCTTAAAACAATACACATTTATTATCTTACCATTTCCATGGGTGTCTAATATTATCATCACCCTAGTCTAAGCCACTATCAACACCTGCCTGGTCTGCTGCAATAGCGCCAAAGTAATTTCTCTTTTTCAACTCACCATCCCTCACAACCAATCAATCAGCAAACTCAGTCACCATTTCACAATGTAAATTTGATGATGTCACTCCGTTGCTTTAAAAACCAATAAAAACAACAACAAAACTCAAACAACCTTCTTTGATTTACCATGGTCTACCTGTCTCTGCATGGTCCTGTCCAGTTTTCTGTCCTTGCCCACCATGCTGTAGCTACCCTGGCTTTATTTTTGGCAGTATTATTAGCTCAGAGTGCCACATGGCAGAAATCTAAGTGTCATTGGGGGCTGCATTCTCATATTTGGCTCAAGGTCCTCTTCCAAGCTCATTCAAGTGGTTGCCATAATTAAATTCCTTGTGGTTGTAGGACTAAAGTGCCTCTTTTCTTTCTGGCTGTCAATCAGCAACTAGAGGCTGCTCTCAGGTCTTCTTCATGTGATTCTTTCCATCTGCAAGTGAGCTGTAGTGCCTTTATTTCCAATGTGCTTTTAATCTCTGACTTTTCTTTCTGCTAGTATTCAGAGAAAATGTTCTGCTTTTAACGGACTTGTGTTATTAGGACTCATGTTAGACTCACCTCAATAATATAATTACTTTATAGTCAGCTGATTAGTAACTTTAAATCTACAAAATCTCTTATGCCATGTTACATAATCATGGGAGTCACACTGCAGGAGTAACTCATGAGGGCCAATTTAGAATTCTTTCTACCACACTGAGTATTACATATATTTATCTTTGGGTTGTAAGATGTTTAAGAGCAAAGACCAAATCAGATATTTATTTTACTTTCCCTACTTTTTCTTCCACAATCTGCAACTCAGTACATTTTAAAGCACAGAGATTGTCCAACAAAAATATATTGACTGAACTGATGGCAAATTATGGTCAACCTGCTAATGTGCAAAATTTATATAGCCAAGAGACACACAGTACACACTTGAAATAATCATTCCCCAAATAACACCTTGTGGCAGATGGAATGTGGTAGTATGTCTAAAAGTTGTAATCCAAATAATCCAATGGCCAACTACTGGGGAATAGTTGGGGCTAGGGAGAAAAATGGTGGTATGGCTTCACTAATGATCTAATTTAGTAGACGTGTTCTCTGAGGAAAGCCATTTTCAACTATTGTTTCATAAAAATAAATGACAAGAAAAATTCTAGACTACCATTCAGTTTGTCAAAATACATGCAGTAAATTAATGCATTTACAAGGTTATCAGCTATCCATTTTCCAAAATCCACACAATCTATTACTTCTCCACATACTTGTATACTTCGTGAACTAGTGGTTTCATGTCCATGTATGTAACAGAAATTTCTTCTCTTTAAAACACTACACTAGCAATATGAGTTTATGATTTTAAAATCTGGAAACATCAAACTTCTAAAATGGTCAGCATTTGAAAAGGCAAATTGAATCAGAATAAGGTTACTCTGTTTCTACTCTCTCTGGGTCCATTAGAAATCTACATATATTCAGGAATTTTATGGCACAACATTGTGTTTAATGTTATCAAGGGGTAATATTACATCTATTTGCTCCACAAACTAAAAATGAAAACAACCAAGGGGAGACATTTTTCCATAGTCACTTTAATGCTACAATTTGAAATCTTTGCTCCTATCTGCCAGAGCTGCTATTTGCACAATACATATTTAACCTAGGCACTTTTAGAACATGTGCACATGTGAAAGGATTCTCTGCCAATCAATATAAACCAGACATATTTATCTCATGTATTATAAAATAATTTTAAGTTGTGGTGGTTTAAATAAAATTTATATTAACTAGCTTGGTCTATACCCACAAAACTTTAATTACCACAATCCGAATACTATTAGGATTGCTTTTTGGAGGACTGTGAAAAAACTCAAGACCAGATTTCCTCTTGGTAATTTTTAACATCCAAATTGTTATTTTCCTAAATATTTCACTTTATACTTATTCAGCCTTCCTCACCTGCTCCTACTCTGAGTATTACTTCATGGTCTCCCTTCACCTCTTTTGTATTCAGAGCTCAACTTTCAAATGTGCCTGCTCTCACCCTGTAACCAGAAGGAGGATATCTATTACTAATTTTAAAAAGTAACCTAATGTCAAACCTTTTCATCCCAAAAGATAATAAGGCTGCAGTAAAGTTTTGTATTTTTATTTGGAGTCACAGAAGTATTTACCTGATATTGTAGCAGTGAAAGAAAGTTTTCTTCCACCCCTTAAAGTTCAATAATCTGAGTCTATAAAACAAAAAGAAAACAGATTAACAGAAGAAAAAGCATACAAATTAATTAACATGCACGTGCACCAGAGTCACTCAAAGAAGGGCAAGATGACTGAAGCCTAAATGTCCTCTTCATAGGAAAAAAGGAAGTGCGGGATGCACGTAATTTTAAAGCAAGAATAAGGGAGTTTCTAGGGGAGATGAATGGGTTGGAAGAACAATTGCATTCCTTCTGGAGGAACTTTTCTGAGTCCGATAAGGGAACTTCAGAGAAAGCCCCTCTAAGTGATTTGGAAGAACAAGAGGGGCACGAGATGGTGGGGGCAAGGTCAGAGAGAGAGAGACCTTTGTTTTGAGGCAGCTTCTTTAGTTTAAAGTACTGAGCATGTCAAAGAACCATTCTTTGGGGTATCATTTTATGAGCTCCAACAATATTATTGGAGTGATTGTAGTGTCTGCCTAAATTATTTTGCTTATTAGAATTTTTTGGCATTAAATGATGTATCAATAAGCAGAAGAGTAGTACTGCCTTGTAAAATATTTTGTTCTAAAAAGAATGGTAACAATGGGTTCAAGTCTGTTGTAACTGTAGGGAAAGGGAAAAGAGCTTCCCCCCCACCAGCCTACGTTCTTTGGCTGGGCTACAAATTAAATTGACATAAGACAGATTAACAAAAGTAAAACCATTTCAATTACATGCATACACATGAGAGTCCCAAAAAATATGAGACTCAAAAAAGAACCAGATGACTGAAGCTTACATAGCATCCTGAGCTACAAAAAGTAATAGGGATTTAGGGTTTCTAGAAGGTGGTAGAGACAATTATGGGAGGGTGAGGGGAGAAAACATATGGTTAATAAAGTTTGCTTTGTCATGTAGATAAGTGTTTCTCAGGTGTTAAAAGTCGTCTGGAGCAGCTCTGTTCCTAATAAAAACATCTTTTACTAATGAAAATACCTTTTATAGATGTAAATTTTTTAACATAAGGGCAGCTATTTAGAGCTACTCCTGTGTCTGCAGTTTCTCAAAATAGCCAGCTTGAAATATACCAAAGAAGTACATTTTGGTATGGTATATTCTGGTCTACTATAGCCATATTTTGGAGTGCTGTGGACCGAGCCCCATCATAGCACAATATTATCTAAGTTCTTTTAAAACATTAACTCATTTATTTTTTGCTTTTATTTATGCTTTTATTTGTAAGACATAATTTGGTTACATGACAGCAAAACAAAAGTTTTGAAAAGCAAAATGTGTCAAATATGAACATAATTATGGAGACATGAGCATGTGTTCATTTACTAGCAACCAAAATTAAGGAAGAAGCTTTTTAAACAAAATGGCTTTGATAATAAAAGTATGAACCAAAATATAATAGATTTTTTCTTTATGCTTTCCTACTGTAAACATCAATCACTGTTAAGTGTTTAACTATGAACTGCTTTTCTCTAAAAAAGAGTATCAAGAAAGCATAAGACATTAAGGCTTGACTGGTTTTGAGGAAGAAAGGCATGTAACAGCGC
This sequence comes from Hylobates moloch, assembly GCF_009828535.3. Taxonomy (NCBI): domain Eukaryota; kingdom Metazoa; phylum Chordata; class Mammalia; order Primates; family Hylobatidae; genus Hylobates; species Hylobates moloch. The sequence continues at coordinate 95,367,460 of NW_026652282.1, read as the reverse complement.
CATCCCTGTTTTCTACAAATTCAGAATCTCTACCTTAAATTGTGTCTTTACTGCCAGGCAATTATTAACTCATACCATGTGTATTAGTCCGTTCTCACACTGCTATAAAGATACTACCCGAGACTGGGTAATTTATGAAGTGAAGTTTAATTGACTCACAGTTCCACATGGCTGGGGATGCCTCAGGAAACTTACCCTGGTGGTAGAAAGTGAAGGGGAAAGCAAGAACCTTCTTCACATGGCAGCAGGAGGGAGAAGAAAGCCTGCATAGGAGGAACTGTCAAACACTTATAAAACCAACAGATCTCAACAGAACTCACTCATTATGAGAACAGCATTGGGGAAACTGCCCTCGTGATTCAATCACCTCCTGCCAGGTCCTGCCCTTGACACTTGGGGATTATGGGTATCACAATTTGAGATGAGATTTGGGTGGGGACACAGAGCCAAACCATATCACCATATTGATTCCTTAGAATGCCACATAATGCCTAGTTCTGATCATTTCCATCATTTTCAAAGTCACAGTGTCTCCAGAATCTCTCCATAGCAGGACCTTGCTTTTGGTTTCATTGAGATTGAACGTTGGGATATGAAAATAACTAAAGGATATGAAAGCTAAAAGTGGTGTCAGTAGGAGGGAGAGCCAGGCTGGACGTGACCCTGAGAAAGTGAGAAAGATTCCGAGACTCTCCTGTGTGGTTCTGAGAGACTGACTCGCCATATCTGAAATGCATGAAAGTGAGACAGTGGCAGAATATCAATAATCTATTCATTTCAAACACAAAATATAACTGTCTCATTCCCAAGATCTGCATACTCTCCCTTCATGTGCACCTGTACTTGTGAATTTACATCATTATCAGAAAAACCTTTTGAATCCACTTTGTAAAGGGGCTGGCACAGGAATGAGGACATCTGATACACCTGATATCTTCAGGATGTGTGCTCTCACTGTAGTCATATCACTCCAGAATCTGAAGGTTGCTTGGCAAGCAGGAACCCAAGAGGGGGGTTGGAATAGATGTTGAATCTTCAGTTTTCCTCTTGGGTCCTCTTCTTCTCACTCTATATCTTTCCCCAGGGTACTTCACCCACACACTTTACTTACATCACTGAAGAGAAAAAGATGACTCACAAATTTGAATCTGCCAGCCCCACTCTGTGCTCTAGGTTCCAACACACACATCTAACTATCTACTTGACATTTCTACTTGGATGTCTCCAAGGCATCTCATAATAAAAATATCTCCCAAACCCAATCATGAGCTTTCTGCTCAAAGCCATCTCTCCAAGGGTTCTCAGTCTCAGAAAATAACACTGAATTCATAAAGCTAATAGGATAGATTCTGAAAAGTCATTTTCACAGTGCCTTCTTTTTTAATTTTGTGGGTAAATAGTAGGTGCATTTGTTTTTGGGGTACAAGAGATGTTTTGAAACAGGCATGCAATACGTAATAATGAACTCATGGAAAATGGAGTTTCCCTTCTCTCAAGAATTTATCCATTGTGTTACAAACAATTGTTTGTTACAAACAACCCAAATATAGTTCTTTTTAAATGCAAAATTATTATTGACTATGGTACCCTGCTGGGCTATCGAATACTTGCTCTTACTCATTCTTTCTATTTTTTTTAACCCATTAACCATCCCCAATCCTCCCCCTATTCCCACTAAACCTCCCAGCTTCTGACAACCATCCTTCTACTCTCTATATCCATCAGTTTCATTGTTTTGATTTATAGATCCCACAAATTAGTGAAAACATGTGATGTATATCTTTCTGTGTCTAGCTTATTTCACTTAGCATAATGACCTCCAGTTCCATTCATGCTGTTGCAAATGACAGGATCTCATTATTTTTATGGCTGAATACTACTCCATTGTGTATAAGTACCACATTTTCTTTATCCATTCATATGTTGATGGACACTTACATTGCTTCCTTTTTTTTTTTCTTTTTTTTTCTTTTTTTTTTTTTTTTGAGACGGAGTCTCGCTCTGTCGCCCAGGCTGGAGCACAGTGGCGCAATCTCCGCTCACTGCAAGCTCCGCCTCCTGGGTTCACGCCATTCTCCTGCCTCAGCCTCTCTGAGTACCTGGGACTACAGGTGCCCGCCACCATGCCCGGCTAATTTTTTTTTGTGTATTTTTAGTAGAGACAGGGTTTCACCGTGGTCTCGATCTCCTGACCTCGTGATCCGCCCGTCTCGGCCTCTCAAAGTGCTGGGATTACAAGCATGAGCCACCGCGCCCGGCCTGCTTCCTAAACTTGGCTATTGTGAATAGTGCTGCAACAAGCATGGGAGTGCAGATAATCTCTTCAATATACTGATTTTCTATCTTTTCTGTATATACCCAACAGTGGGATTGCTGGATCACATGGTAGCTCAATTTTTAGTTTTTTGAGGAACCTCCAAACTGTTCTCTATAGTGGTTGTATTAATTTCCGTTTCCATTAACAGTGTACAAGAGTTCCCTTTTCTCCACATCCTCTTCAGCACTTGTTACTGCCTGTCTTTCGGATACAAACCATTTGAACTGGGGTGAGTAGATATCTCATTGTAGTTTTGATTTGCATATGGATAATCGATGATGTTGAGCAACCTCACTGATGTTGAGCAAATTTTCACATTCATGTTTGTCACTTGTATGTGTTTTTTGAAGCAATGTCTATTTGTATCTTTCATCCTTTTTGGATCAGATTATTAGAATTTTTCCTATAGAGTTTGAGCTCCTTATATTTTTCTGGTTATGAATCCCTTGTCAGATGGGAAGTTTATAATATTTTCTTCCATTCTGTGGGTTGTCTTTTCACTTTGTTGATTGTTTCCTTTGCTGTGCAGCTTTTTGACTTGATATGATCCCATCTGTCCATGTTTACCTTGGTTGCCTATGCTTATGAGGTATTGCTAAAGAAATCTTTACTTAGACCAATATCCTGGAGAGTTTCCCTGAAGTTTTCTTGCAGTACTTTCATGTTTTGAGGTCTTAAATTTTAGTCTTTAATCCATTTTGATTTGATTTTTGTACATGGAAAGAGATAGGGGTCTAGTTTCATTCTTCTGCATGTGGATATCCAGTTTTCCCAGCATTATTTATTGAAGAGACTGTCTTTTCCCCAGTGTGTGTTCTTGGCACTTTTGTAGAAAATTAGTTCACTATGGATGTATGAATTTTTTTCTGGGTTCTCTATTCTGTTCCATTGGTCTATGTGTCTGTTTTTAGTGGCACTACCATGCTTTTATGGTTATTATAGCTCTGTAGTATAATTGGAAGTCAGGTAATGTGATTCCTCCAGTTTTATTCTTTTTGCTTAGGATAGTATTGACTATTCTGGTCTTCTGTGGTTCCATATATATTTTAGGATTTTTTTTCATTTTGTGAATAATGTCATTGGTATTTTGATATATATTGCATTGAATCTGTAGATTGCTTTGGGTAGTATGGACATTTTAACAATTGATTATTGATTTAACAATTGATTCTTCATGAATTGATTCTTCCAATTCAAGAATATAGAGTATCTTTTTATTTTTTCTGGTAACCTCCTCAATTTCTTTCATCAGTGTTTTATAGTTTTAGAAAATTAAAACTAGATGCAAACAACCTACAAAGTTGTATGTGTCTAGCAATTTATGTGTCTTTGTAGGTTGTGTCCAGCAATTTATCCATTTCTTCTAGTTTTTCCAGTTTACTGGAATGCAGTTGCTCATAGTAGACACTAATTTATTATCCTTTGAATTTCTGTGGTATCCATTGTAATGTCTTATTTTTCATTTCTGATTTTATTTATTTGTATCTTCTCTTTTTCTTAGTCTGTCTAGAGGTTTGGCAATTGTGTTTAACTTTTCAAAAAACCAACTTTTTGAGTCACTGATATTTTTTATTGTTTTCTTCATTTCAATTTTATTTATTTATGCTGTGATCATTATTATTGCTTTTCTTGTACTAATTTTGGGTTTCATTGGCACTTGCTTTTCTAGTTCTTTAAAATGCATCATTATGTTGTTTATTTGAAGTTGTTCTACTTTTTTGATGTAGATGCTTGTTGCTATAAACTTTCCCCTCAGTATATCTTTCACTGTGTCTCACAGGTTTTGGTATGTTGTGTTTCCATTATAATTTGTTTCAAGTAATTTTTCAATTTTCTTTTTAATTTCTTCATTGACCTACTGGTCATTCAGGAGCATATTGTTTAATTTTCATGTCTTTGTATCATTTGCACAGTTCCTCTTGTTATTGATTTCTAGTTTTATTCCATTGTGGTCAGAGAAGATGCTTGCTATTATTTCAACTTTTTGAATGTTTCAGGGTTAATTTTGTCACCTAACATTTGGTCTATCTTTAAGAATGATCCATATGCTGAGGAAAATAATGTGTGTTCTGCAGTGCTTAGATGTTTTGCAAATATCTATTAGATCTCTTTGATCTATAGTGCAGATTAAGTCTGATGTTTCTTTGTTGATTTTCTGTCTGGAAGATTTGTCCAATGCTGAAAGTGGAGTGTTGAAGTCTCTAGCTATTATTTTATTGGGGTCTGTCTCTCTCTATATATATAACTCTGGTGATATTTGGCTTATATATCTGTGTGCTCCAGAATTGGGTCCATATATATCTACAATTGTTATACTGTCTTGCTAAATTGACCCCTTTATCATTATATAGTTACCTTCTTTGTCTCTTCTTACAGTTCTTATCTTGAAATCTATTTTGTCTGATGTAAGTATAGTTAATCTCACTCTTTTTTTTGGTCTTCATTGACAAGAAATATCTTTTTCCATTCCTTTACTTTGAGACTATGTGTGTCTTTATAGATGAAATGTGTTTCTTCTGTAGATCGTTGGGTCTTGTTTTTCTATCCATTCAGTTGCTCTATGTCTTTTATTTGGAGAGTTTAGTCCATTTACATTCAACGTTTTATTAATAAGTAAGGACTTACTCTTTCCATTTTCTTATTTGTTTTCTGGTTGTTTTCTGGTTTTCTATTTCTTTGTTCTTTCCTGCCTGTCTTCCTTTTAGTGAAGGTGATTTTCTCTGGTGATACGATTTGGTTTTTTTATTATTATTATTTCTTGTGTATCAGTTGCACATTTTTTAGTTTGAGGTTACCATGAGGCTTAAAAATCCTATCTTATAACCTATTATTTTATGTTGATAATAACTTGCCACTGTTTGCATAAACAAGCACAAACAAATTCAAAAGACCCTATGCCTTATCTTCATTCCATCGCTTTTTAGCTTTTTGTTGTTTCTTTTTCTATCTTTTAGTATCGTTTATGTCTTGAAATGTTGTAGTTATTATTTTTGATTGGTCCATCATTTAGTCTTTCTACTTAAGATAAGAGTAGTGTATATAGCATGGTTACAGTGTTATAACATTCTGTATTTCTCTGTTTACTTCCCAGTGAGATTTGTACCTTCCGATGATTTCTTCTTGCTCATTAACATTCTTTTGTTTCTGATTGATGTACTCCCTTTATCATTTCTCGTATGACAGGACAGGTATGAATGAAATTCCTCAGCTTTTGTTTGTCTGGGAAAGTCTTTATTTCTCTTTCATGTTTGAAGGATATTTTCACTGAATATGCTATTCTAGGGTAAAAGATTTTTCCTTCAACACTTTAAATATGTCATGCTACTCTCTCCTGGCCTGTAATTTCTCCACTGAAAAGTCTGCTGCCAGACATATTGGAACTCCATTGTGTGATAGTTGTTTCTATTTTTTTTGCTGCTTTTAGAATTCTTTCTGTATCCTTGACCTTTGTGAGTTGGATTATTAAATGCCTTTCGGTAGTCTTCTTTGGATTAAATGTGCGTGGTGTTCAATAACCTTCTTGTACTTGCATATTGATATCTTTCTCTAGTTTTGGGCAGTTCTCTGTTATTATCCCTTTGAATAAACGTTCTACCTCTTATCTTTTCTCTACCTCTTCTTTAAGGCTAATAACTCTTAGATTTGCCCTTTTGAAGCTATCTTCTAGACCCTGTAAGCATGCTTTATTGTTTTTTATTCTTTTTTCTTTTGTCTCCTCTGACTGTGTATTTTCAAGTAGCCTGTCCTCAACCTCACTAATTTTTTCTTCTTCTTGATCAATTCTGCTATTAAAGAACTCTGATGCATTCTTCAACATGTCAATTGCTTTTTTCATCTCCGGAATTTCTCCTTGATTCTTTTTTAGTTATTTCAATCTCTTTGTTAAATTTATCTGATAGAATTCTGAATTGCTTCTGTGTTCTCTTTAATTTCTTTGAGCTTTCTTAACACAGTTATTTTGAATTCTCTGTCTGAAAGATCACATATCTCTGTTTCTCCATGAGTAGTCTCTGGTGCTTTAATTTCTTCATTTGGTGTGGTCATGTTTTCCTTGATGGTCTTTATGGTTGTCAATGCTTGTTGGTGTCTAAGCATTGAAGAGTTAGGTATTTATTGCAGCCTTTTCAATATGGGCTTGTTGGTACTCATACTTCTTGGGAAGATTTTCCAGATATTCAAAAAATCGGGGCATAAAAATCTAAGAGCTATCTGCTTTAGGGAGCACCCTGACCTCAGTAATCCTGTGATTCTTGCAGTTTCATAGTGATACCCCCTTGATGGTCTTAGACAGGATCCGGAAGAATTCTCAGGATTACCAGGCAGAAACTCTTGTTTTCTTTTCTCACATTCTTTCAAATGAACAGAGTCTCTCTATCTCTCTGTTCTGAGACACCTGGACTGAAAGTTGTGTGACACAAGTACCCCTGTGGCCACTACCACTAGGAATGCACTGGGTCAGACCTGAAGCTAGTGTAGCACTGAGTGTCTCCCAAGGCCTGCTGTAACTATTCCCTGGCTATGGCCTACGTTCACTCAAATCCTGGGGCTCTATAAACAGCAGGTGGCAAAGCAGCCAGGGAGGCCTATGTCCTTCCCTTCAGGGTGGTGAGTTCCCCTAGGCCCTGGGCATGTCCAGAGGTGCTGTCCAGAGCCATGGACTACAGTAAAAAATCCCTAGAAGTCTACCTTATATTCTTTTGCACTGCAGCTGAGCTGGCACTCAAGTCAAAAAATGTACAGTGCTTCTTACGCTTCTCTCCATTTTCCAGAGGCAGAGGTGCCTCACCCCATGGCCACCACTACCAGAGGTCCATGAAGAGTACTGCCAGACCATCACTGATATTCCTTTAAGGTCCAAGGGCTCTTCAGTCATTTTGTCGTGAATGCTGCCTGGCCTGGGATTCACCCTTCAGGGCAGTGGGCTTTCCTTTGGCCCAGGGGAGGTCCAGAAATGCTATCCAAATCATGGAATTGGGGGTCACAAGTGCCTGCTTGGTGCTCTACCCCCTGTGGCCAAGCTGGTACTTAAGATGCAAGACAAAACCTTTTTTGCTTTTCCCTCCAATTTTCTCAAATGGAAGGAGTATCATCCCCTAGCCATCACAGCTGGGAATGTGCTGAGTCTCATCTGAAGCCAGCAAGTCTCAGAGTCTCACCCAAGGCCCTCAACACCTGGATATTGCTGCTGGTTATTCATGACCCAAGGTCTTTTCAGTTAGCAGGTGATGAATATTGCTAGGACTTGGTTCTTTTCTTCAAGGCAATGGGTTCCCTTCTGGCCTAAGGGTGTCTAGAAATGTTATCCTGGAGCTAGGACCTGGAAATAGGGCCTCATATCTCTGACTGGTGCCCTATTTTGCTGTGGATGAGCAGTATCCAATATGCAAGGCAAAGTCCTCCCACTCTTTCCTCCCTCTCCTCAAGTAGAGGGAAGGGAAGTATTTTTGAGCCATGAGCTGTGAAGCCTGGGGTTAGAGGAGAGGTCATGCCAGCACTCCCTTCACCACCCAAGCTAGTGTCCCAGTAGGTAATGTGCCCCTCCCCTCCAGTCCACTGTCTCTGGAACCATTTCAGCACTAGAACTTACCTAGGAGCTGCAGTCCTTGTGGTCTAGACTGCCTTTCAAGTGTATTTTGTGCCCCAGAGCCCTTTAGTCCTCAGTGGCAAGGCTTGTGAAAACTCATGTTTGAACTGCTGGGATCAGTGATTTACCTCTGGCTAGGTCTGGTTTAAATGCTCCCTCTGTGGGCAGGCATCGGCTGAGTTTGACCTGGTTTTGTTTTCTGTTATACTAGGGCAGCACTGAGTTCATTGCCTCAAAAATGCTGTGATCTCCCTCTCCACGACACACAAAAACACCATCTGCACCACGCTACTGCTGCCAGGGCATATAGGGGAGGAGTGGTATCTTTGATTCAATACTTTGTTTTGCTACCTCTTCCATGCCACTTTTTAGTGATATGAAGTTTAAACCAGGTACTGTGAGTGTTCACCTGGCTTTAGTACGATTCTAAATCCTCTGAATAGACTGGGTCAATAGTGACTTCTCAATCACTAGAGCGATTTGCACAGGCAAATCTACTTGACAGTTATGTCACAGAACAGACTCAAATGTCATATGGATATTTGGACTATATGATTTTCAAGCTCTTAATTCCCACCCTCAGATTCTAGAGTGGGATTTTTGTTCTTACGAGGGTGCCTTATGTATCAATACTTGTTGAATTGGTTTCCCTGTGGGGGGACAATTGGTGGAAACTTCCATTCTGCCATCTTGCCTCATTTACTCATTTATTTCCAATGACCCTAATTGGTAAATCTTACATTAGAGTGTTCATTTTGCAGAATGGAAAACTAGTATCAGGAAAACAAATTGGCAATTTGTGAAGGTCACATAGCCAGTATATAACAAAAGTAAGATTAGAACCTAAGCACTTCAACATCAGAGCTAGTCATTACTATACGCTACTGCCTCCTGATTTTATTAAGAAGTGAAACGCGCCGGACGCAGTGGCTCACGCCTGTAATCCCAGCACTTTGGGAGGCCGAGGCGGGCAGATCACGAGGTCAGGAGATCAAGACCACGATGAAACCCCGTCTCTACTAAAAATACAAAAAATTAGCCTGGCACGGTGGCTGGCGCCTGTAGTCCCAGCTACTCGGGAGGCTGAGGCAGGAAAATGGTGGTGAACCTGGGAGGCGGAGCTTGCAGTGAGCCAAGATGGCGCCACTGCACTCCAGCCTGGGGGACAGAGCCAGACTCTGTTTCAAAAAAAAAAAAAAAACGGGCGTGGTAGCTTGCGCCTGTAATCCTAGCACTTTGGGAGGCTGAGGCAGGCGGATCACAAGGTCAGGAGTTAGAGACCAGCCTGGCCAATATGGTGAAATCCCGTCTCTCTTAAAAATACAAAAATTAGCCAGGCATGATGGCGGGCACCTGTAGTCCCAGCTACTGCGAGGCTGAGGCAGGAGAATTGCTTGAACCCGGGAGGCAGAGGTTGCAGTGAGCCGAGATCATGCCACTGCACTCCAGCCTGACAACAGGGCGAGACTCCATCTCAAAAAAAAGGAAAAAAAAGTGAAATGCTTATGAACATTCAAATGCTTATGAACATTCAAATTTCCCTATAGCAAGACAGCCAAACCTATTTGTTTACATAAATACATACTCTACCTCTGTAGCTTTTTGTATATGAGCATATTACAAATACTGAAAGAGAAGCTTTGCATAGCTTAGGAATAGTTGGAAATAAGAAAATAATAATTCAACAAATACCAGCTAAAATTTAACCTCCTGGAATTTAAATATAGACAGGAATGGCAACATTAACAACTTCATTGCCAATAAGAATAATGACGTCCACTAGTAATCATTTCCTAAAGTTTATAGTCAATTTCAAAAACAGCTTTCCTGGAAGTTGCACCAAGTAGAGGTATTGCTATATGAATATGCAACTTCTCATCCAATGTGAGTGGTTAGTATGATCTAGGTCTTAAAGGTGCCGTTATATGTAATATATACATACATATAATATCTTAATTTGTTCATCACTACATTTCTTTACAGTTCTTATTTTCAAGCTTCACCAAGAAATATCTCTATCAGGCATCCTCACAATGTCTGAAATTTTCCTAACAATTCTCTACCTTCATCTCGTCACTAATCATAATTAATGCTGTGCCCCTGTCACAGGCAGCTGTGAGAGAAGGAGAATGTTAAAATCTAATCAATCAGTTCCCAGCTGGTCTAAACTTGCTTACAAGATTCAGATAAAATTTATGGATTATACTAATCAAAAGCAATCTAAACAAACAGTTTATTATAAAGTCTAAACAAAAATAAAAGAAGATCTAAGTGAATGTAAATCAACCAAAAACTCTAAAATGAAATGAAAAGTCTTTCCTAGTGAACATATAAAATATTTGAAAGTCCCAGGGGCTTAAGTGAAATAAACATGTATAAAATGTAGGGTCTCAAAAATCCCAGAAGGCCGGAAATGTAAGTGCCATAGAAGCCTAAAAGTGTCCAAACCTTTCATTAAAGTTAACCTTTCATTAAAGTTAACCTTTCTGACTTTTTTTCTTGACTTTGCCAACATAAAGATGAGAGCAAATTGTGACATATTTTATGTAAAATTTTAGAACTAAATAAAGACTTCTCAAATAATGTACCCCACCAATTTAATGGCAGTTATTGCCTTGATTGAGTTACATAGTTCAGTGGCAGAACTAGAACTAGGTTCCCTGACATTCAGTTTAGTACCCATCTGATGATACTATTCTATCTTTCATATGCATTATGTCTTAAGTTTTTTAAATGTATAAAACTAGCATCTTTAGGAAGAGAGTGCTTTCTTCTCCAAAGCCAAGTTACTGGTTGTAAATTAGGTAATTGAAAAGCATTTTCAGACCACAATGATAATACTGTTCCCATGGAGTGTGACCACCAGGGAGTGACTGAAAGAAAGGAAATCTGGGACATATCATTTGGGAAAGACAATGGCTCCATTCATAACCAACTATGACTTAGCTTTCCAAAAGTAATGATAAATGTCATTGGACATTTATAGCAAGTAAAAGCAGAAGCTTCTGGAAAAGGCTTTGAAGATCATCTAATCCAACGCCTTTATTTTGGGGATATGGAACACAGAGAAGAAAGAGAATAAAACTTGTTCTAATTGGTAATGGTGATAATTTGATTTCAAGGCTATCTATCCCATATCTTTCTGAGAAGTAATGTTTTCAGCCTCAAAATATCAACCAGTATGTGGTTGTTGATATTCCACAGAAGTTCTCTGAGATGTCAGAATCTTCAACAATCAATTATTCATTCATCAAAACATAATTTAAAAAAATTAAGATTATGCTATGGTTTGGATATGGTGTGTTTGTCCCCACCAAATTTCATGTTGAAATTTGGTACCCAGTGTGGTGGTGTTGAGAAGCAGGGATAAGTGGGAGGTGTTAGGGTAATGGGGGTGAATCCCACATGAATGGTTTGGTGCCATTCTCTTGGTAGCAACTGAGTTTTTGCTCTCACAAGACTGGGTTGGTTCTTATGGGAATGAAATAGTTCTTTTGAGAGTGGGTTGTTATAAAGCCGGGAAACATCCGGGTTTGGGTCCTCTTCACATGTGCCTGCTTCTCCTTTGACCTTTTCTGCCATGTTTTGAACAGCATAAAAGGCTCTCACCAGAAGCCAAGCAGACATGGGTGCCATGCCTCTTGTACAGCCTACAGAACTATGACCTAAATAAACCTCTTTATTAGTTACCCAGCCTCAAGTATTCCTTTATAACAATATAAAATGGACCAAGGCAACTTGTATTAATGTGATTAAATTATGCCAAATTATACTATTTTATAAGTCTTGTAAACCCTGAATGCATGAGTTTACACAAATGCATTTTGAAAGAACTATGTTGTATACCTAGTCAAATAAGGTACATAGCCTGGTGCTTTCAACTTTTCCAAAGCTGTATTTATTACAATAATAAAATGGTTTATCTCACCTTGAGCTTATGCTTACTGGAGAAGCAGAAGCAAACAAACATTTTAAGTGATGGTTTCAAATACGCTATTAATATAAGGCCTGTTATTAAATTAAAAGGATAAATGAGATGAAAATTGAGATGATTCACACCACTTTTAACATGGGGCTAAGCACTTTGAAAAGTTTCAGTTCCCATGGTAAATAAATAAATACATTTTAAAATAAATGTCTCTAAATACATACATTTCCAAATGTATCTAAAATACATTTTTAAAAAGTCAGGCATTAGTGAGAATGATATTATTAACATGACAGCATGCTTATTTTCAATTCATTGATCAAACATTAAAAGAGAGAATTGAGAATGTGTTTTTTTAGAATGATGAAGATGATAAGTTTATGTTTTGTTTAATATAATTTTTAAATGTGGTCATCTTTAAAGTGTTTGTTTGTTAGATCCTACCAGTTATATCACATATACTTTGATTACTAGAGTAAAAGCAGAAAAGTAGGTACTGAGCAAAGCCATGTATATAAACTGCTTTGAGACATAGGGAGCCATGCCCTATGTCAAATAATGGTGATAAATAATTGAGAAAAAGGAGGTCTAAAGTGTATCTATGGGAACTAACAAAAGAGATCATTTATAATCTAGTGTTTTAGACTGTGGGATATTAAGTTAGTTATTCAAAATATTAGCTGTTTTTCATTACAGTACCTTCTATGTCTCTTCCCTATAGCATGGGGAATTAAATATTCTCACATCATAGGTGTGAGCAGAAGCATATACCTCCTCCTTTTCTTCTACCACAGGAATAACCGTATTCCAGATAGGTGTTTCACTTAGCTTAATTCTTGGAATGAAGAGGACATGATGCAGAATCTCAGCTGTCATGCAACCAACATGTAATGTGCAAAAAAAAAAAAAAAAAGGAAAGAAAAACATGTTTGTTGTAGGCAAGCCCTAAAATTTCAGAATTGTTTGTTACTGCAGCATAACCTAGTCTAACCAATTGTTACACTTTGTAAAGGCAGTTATAATGGAATGATATTGATGGGACAAGATTAGAACAGGTCGAAGAAGAAGGATTACTTTATTGTAGCATCAATTTTAAATAAGATTAACCCAAAACATTCACATTGCAAGTACATGGAAAGGCCAAATAAATTCTTATTTTACATACATGGTTGGGCTTAAAGGAAACAGAAAGGACCAAGGAACAACAATAACAATGCCAAAACAAAATGAATTATTGATAATCAGAATCTAAGCACATCATCAGTAACACAGCAGCCACCCTCGGATGGTGAAGGTGGGGAGGAGGAGGAATGTGGGTTACAATACTAATAGAGTTTGAAGGGGTTTTTTTGCTTTGTTTTGTTTGAGACGGAGTCTTGCTCTGTCGCCAGGCTGGAGTGCAGTGGTGCAACCTCGGCTTACTGCAACCTCCGCCTCCTGGGTTCAAGTGATTCTTCCACCTCAGCCTCCCGAGTAGGTGGAACTACAGGTGTGCACCACCACACCCAGCTAATTTTTATATTTTTAGTAGAGACAGGGTTTCACCATGTTGGCCAGGATGGTCTCCAGCTCTCAACCTCGCGATCCACCTGCCTCAGCCTCCCAAAGTGATGGTATTACAGGCATGAGCCACCGCGCCCGGCCAGTGTTTGAAGGTTTTAATGGCATCATATGACAAAAAACCAGGGTTTGTTCATTCATAAAGTGATAAATTAGAACAGAGACCTCTGTATGAACTGAGAACAGAGTTTCTTAACCAGAGTGTAGTGGGACTTACCTTAGTGTACCTTAGAAATGTTTTAATTTTCTAAGTGCAACATGATGTAAAAAGTTTAGGAGGCTCTGATTGTAAATATCAAAGGTCATAACCTCAGTGAAAGGGTGAAATAGGGAAAATCCACTCAATATCAGAATAAAACAACAAGGAAGCTTGTTGGTCTTTGAGAGTTTGAGAACATGGGCCTACACATGTGTTTTGGAGGTCAAAATATATATTATATACATGACACAAGAATTCCTAAGTTGGAATATTAGTACAACCTATGCCCCATGATAACTATAGGACACTTGTAAGACACACAAACAAAAACACTCTGGGATCACACTCTCAATTCATTTAACAAAGGGTTATCACAGAAAACTACCTACTAGATATGAGATTAGAATGAAAAAGTATATAACGGATAAGAAAATCATCCATCATGAAGAGTCACGTGACATAACAGCAGACTCAGTCTCTCAAGAACAATTATTATAGAAATTACAAAAAAAGTATTCTTTAAAGAATTAAGAAAATATAAATAAAAATGTAATAAAAAAGATACCACTATGTAAAAGCAGGACATCTTTAAATAAATTAAATTTTCTAAAATGAAAAAGTACACAATGATCAGAGCACAAATAAAGATAGATTGTGCAAGCAACAAATTAGACACAGAGGATTCAGGGAATGGAAAACATTCCATTCTTAGGTAATTGCCAAAATTCATTACAGAGATAAGTTAATAGAATATATTAAAAAGGCATTAAGTGACACTAAGAACTGAATTATTAGATCTGGTGTTCATCTTATAGGATTTCAAGAAGAAATGAAGAACGGGAAAAAATGATATTTAGAAGAAATAATAGTGAGATATTTCCAGAATTCAATAAGATAGGTATGCTCATATTCAGGAGTCATAAAAGTCCAAGAAATAAAGAAAGAAGGGGAAGGGAAGAAGGAAGGGGAGGGGAGGGGAGGGGGGGAGAGAGAGAGAGAAAGAAAGAGAGAAAGAGAAAGAAAGAAAGAAAAGAAAAGAAAGAAAGTTAGTTATAGGAGAGTAAAGAGTTATAGGAAAGCTATATGTTTGTTAGAGGCAAGTCATAACTAAAATGCAAAACACCAGGGATTTAAAAAGCAACCAGAAAGAAAAAGAATGAAAGTTGGGCTGACAGTAGACTTCTCAATAGCACAAGCAGAACTCAGTCGTTCATTCAACAACTGTGTATAGATTTCCTACTATGTGCCCAGCACTATTCTTGGTTTTTAGGAATGTAGGAGTGAACAAAACAAAGTACAGTTCTGCATGAATATTACATGCTAGTGGGAAAAGATAGACGATAAAGAATTAAGAAATACAAAAGATGCTGGTGGTAATAAGGCCTAATTTAGGAGACTGAAAACACTGTGGGGTGTGGTGGAAACATGCTGTTTAAATAAAGTGGTTAGAGAAGTTCTCACTGATAAGGTGAAATTTGAACAGAGACCTGAAAAACTAAGGCAATGGGGCTGATGGTGATAAATGAATATTAATATATAATTCTAGACTCATTTAAATTAATTATCAGTCTAGTGTAAGAATTAAATGCAATCCCAGTAAAAGGCTGGAAGGGTTTATCACCAATAATTTCTTACTAAAAAAAATTGTTAAAATGTATACTTCAGAAAGGCAGAAAGTGTCCTTTGCCCACTTTTTAATGGGATTTTTTTTTTTTTTCTTGCTGATTTGAGTTCCTTGTAGATTCTGGATACTATTCCTTTGTTGGGTGCATAGTTTGTGAACACTTTCTCCCACTCCGTGTGTTGTGCATTTACTCTGCTGATTATTCCTTTTGCTGTGTATAAGCTTTTTATAAGGAAGACATATAAGAAGAAACTTCACACATAAACATGTCTGAATAAGTATTCCCTATATAAAACAATAATTTGAAAAATAATAGATACAAATATGTAGGTATTAAATAAGGTAGAGATAAAAGTATTAATAACGTATAAGAGAGAAAGATGATTATTGTCATATATTTTATTTTGGGGAGGAAACGTAGAGGTAGTTGAGTGCCCTTGATATCACTATCAGAAACAGAATGTATAACTTCCAAATTAGTAGGAAACAGAAGGAAAGAGGAAGAACATGATTAATACGAGAGAGAGCAGGGAAAGAGAGGCAAAAAAATACAAGGTCTATATAACTGAATAAAAATTTATCAGTAATCAAGTCATATATAAATGGACCTAATTCACCAGTTAACAGATTGGCAGATTGGTCTAAAAAGAATCTAGCTTAATGCTGTCCCTAAGAGACACCCTGAAACATAGGTGAGAGCAAGATTGAAAGAAATGTAGACGATAAGCCCAGTAAATAGTAAATAAATAATATAGTGATGTGTCTGTATTAATATCAGACCAAATAAACCTTAGAGGAGGTGGCATTTTAGAATTTAGGCATACTATAAATTATTATTTATTGTTATTATTTTAATAGTTTTGGGGGATACAGGTAGTTTTTGGTTACATGAATGAGTTATTTAGTGGAGACTGCTGAGATTTTAGTGTACCCATCACCCGAGCAGTGTACACTGTATCCAATTTATAGTCTTTCCCTCACCCCACTACTAGCCTCCCCCGTCAAGTTTCCAAAGTCTATTATATCACTCTTATGCCTTTGCATCCTCAGAGTTTAGCCACCACTTAAGTGAAGACATATGATATTTGGCTTTCCATTCCTGAGTTACTTCATTTAGAATAATGGCCTCCAGCTCCATCCAGGTTCCTCCAAAAGACATTATTTCATTCCTTTATATTGCTGAATTCTATGGTGTCTACATATCACATTTTCTTTATCCACTCATTGGTCAGTGGGCACTTAACTTAGGGTGGCTCTACGTTTTTGCAATTGTAAATTGTGCTGCTATAAACATGTGTGTGCATATGTCTTTTTCATATAATGACTTCTTTCCCTTTGTGTAGATACCGAGTAGTGAGATTGCTGGATCAAATGGTAGATCTGCTTTTAGTGATTTAAGGTATCTTCATACTGTTTTCCATAGTGGTTGTACTGGTTTACAACCACTTCGCAAGGCCATGAGAGTCCACCCCTTGCATCAGTGTTCCCTGAATGTGAAACATGGAGTCAAAGGGAATCATTTTGGAGCTTTAATATTATTTAATGACTTCCTTGTTGGATTTCAGACTTGTATAGGGCCTGTAGCCCCTTTGTTTTGGACAGTTTCTCCCATTTGGAACAGAGTATTTATCCAATGCCTGTACCTCCATTGTGTCTCGGATATAACTAACTTGCTTTTGATTTTACAGGCTTCTAGGTGAAAGAGACTTGCCTTGTCTCAGATGAGACTTTGGACTTGGACTTTGGGTTAATGCTGAAATGAGTTAAGACATTGGGGGCTGTTGGGAAAGCATTATTGGTTTTAAAATGTATAAAGGACATGACATTTGGGAGGGATTGGGGCAGAGTGATATGGTTTGGCTCTGTGTCTCCTGTCTCTGGCGGGCAGGAGTAGGGGTCACAAGGTGCTCAGTAGGAGAGCTTTTGAGCCAGGATGAGCCAGGAGAAGGAATTTCACAAGACAATGTCATTGGTTAAGGCAAGGACCGGCCATTTTCACTTCTTTTGTGGTGGAATGTCATCAGTTAAGGCGGAGCAGGGCATTTTCACTTCTTTTGTGATTCTTCAGTTACTTCAGGCCATCTGGGCGTATATGTGCAAGTCACCGGGGATGCGATGGCTTAGCTTGGGCTCAGAGGCCTGACACCAGTCATATTGTCTATATTGGGGAACATGCCATATGTACTTGTAAAGAATGTGTCTTTCAGTTTTAGAGTGTAACGTATAAATATTAATTAGGTCAAGATAGTTTATAGTGTTTTTAGTTCTTCCATGACTTTATTCACCTTTGGACTACTTATGTCAACTAAAGAGAGGTTTTTAAATATCCAACAAAGTTTGAAGATTTGTCTATGTCTCCTTTAATTTTGTCATTTTTTTTTCTCTGGGGATAGGGTCTTGCTCTGTTGCCTGGGCCACAGTGCACTGGCACAATCGGCTCACCACAGCCTCAAATTCCTGGATTCAAGAGATCCTCCTGCCTCAGCCTCCTGAGTAGCTGGGACTACAGGTGCATGCCACCACACACCAACTAATAATTTTGTCAATTGTGCCTTGTATATTTGGAGGCTGTTTTTAATAATTTTGTCAATTGTGCCTTGTATATTTGGAGGCTGTTTTTAGAGACATACACATTTATAATGCTTATTTTGTGCAAACTGTAGGCCTTTTCCTCTGTGGCTCTCCATTTTCTTGGGTTTCCCTCCTTGCTTTCTTTTTGCTGCATTTGAAGCCATCCTCACAGGGTAAACAATAATTCTGGACAGAAATATAGTTATAATTAAGCATTAATCAGGCTGCACTTTAATCTACTTCCTTATAACCAAAAGTCACTAGATACTGAATATTTGCACCCACATTGTTCCTATAGACAGGATTTCTGACATTAGAATCACAATACTTTTGTTTAAGAATTTAAATTATTTTTCAGATTCCAAATATCAGTGAAACAGCTAATGCCAACCAGCTAGAAGACTCTTAGAAAGGAACAGAATTGGAATAATATAGTTTCTTCACCTCCCTGTCCCATGACTTCACCTGAACTCTTGACCAATCAACGATATCCACATTTGCACCCATTTCAAAACCTTTAAGAGCCCTAGCCCCAAACTCCTCGGGGAGATTGATTTGAGGTTCCCTCCCATCTCCTTGTTCTGTGACCCTATGGTTAAATCTTTTTCTATGCTATAACCCAGTGTCTCAGCGTATTGACTTGCCACATACATCAATCAGTCAATGAACCTATTATGGTTACATGTTTACCCCAAATTCTGTCTTTAGATTCTTCAATTTAGTCAAAATTTTTCTTTTTAGACAAAAAAAGGCAGAAAAAATAATGTGCTGTCACAGTGCTCACATCAAAATTCCTTGACAAAATAAGTTTTTATTTCTCACTCATGTGACCATATAATCAATTTACACAGTTGTCCTCAAGGAGATGACTCTGGATCTCAGTTAATTCCACCCTGTGGTTTCATCACCTTGAAATGTTAACATAGTAATTTCAATGTTCATTCAGCCTGTAGACAAAGTAAGGTATTCCAAAAATGTATTTGATTTTTGTCCTAGTTCCCTCACATAGAACTCCTAAAATCCTTGGAATTTCCTGAAGGATAAGAGGGTCTATTGTTATTCATAGAAGTTCCTTTGATTGCTTGATTATACCTAAGTTAATGCTAATGAGTGGACTCATGCTGGGGAGCACTAGATGGCATCAGGATGGCAGCTGACTGCCAGAGGAAAAAAAATCATGTGATTAAAAGGCTCAAACTTTCAGCTCCACCCTCAACCTTTGAGTATGGGAGAGGGACTAGGAAAACTCTGAATAATGAGGCACAAAGAGTTTTCTTGTTGGTGAACATATCAATGTAATGGGAGGGCACACACCTAGACTCCACAGAAACAGAAGCTCCTATGTTCTGGACTCTTCTGTATCTCATCCTATGACCTCTTCACCGAGTCATTTGTTTGTATTCTTTATAATAAGCCAGTAATTGTAAACGTAGCACTTTCCTGAATTCTGTGAGTCGTCATTCTTGCAAATTATCAAACATGAAAGGGAGTTGTAGGACCCAATGAATTTTTAGCCAAGTCAGACAGAAGTGCAGGTAACCTGGGAACCTGGAACGTGCAACTGGAGTCTGAAGTGGAAACAGTCCTGTGGGACCCCCTTAACCTGTGGGATCTACACTAACTCTGGGTAGCTAGTGTCAGAGTTGAAAGACTTTCCTCTTAACATGGGTGATCTGCACTAACTCTGGTAATTGAGTGAGTGTGAAAATTAGATTGAATTGTAGAACAGCCGGTTGGTGTCAGAAAATTGCTATTGGAAAGCACACAAAAGGAAAGTGTACAATGGACCCTGCATCTGATAATTAACCTACTTGGACCAAAAGTTAAACTCATCAATTCTTCTGACATTCCACTGGAGGAAACTATGCATATGAGTGACAGGTTAATGTTGTCCTTAGTTGGACATGTCAGCAAGTCCACACTATGAGAGTTCAAATATTTGGTGGAAAGTTAGCTTTCTCTGTTACAGTGTCTAACTCAAGAAGTTAGAGAAAGAACAACAGAGTGAAACTAAAGTTGGTAAAAGTAAAGATAAAAAAGATAAATATTGCAGGTACTTTTAAAATATTAAACAAAAGAGACAGAATTAACAACACTAAAAGCTAATCCTTTGAAAAGATAATAAAATAGACAAAGTGTTGTCAAAATTTAGTGTATAAATAATACTAGACATAAAAAGAACAGGCATATATAGATTTCAGATTACATATAATAGAGAATTATGAAAACCTTTATGTTACTAAATTTGAAAATTTAGATTGAATGGGCATTTCCTAGAAAATATAAATTTCAAAAATAGTTTTAATTTTTTTCAAACTCCAACTATTCAAGTAAGCATTAGAGAAATTGAATCAATAAATTAAAAATCTGCCCAGAAATATTTCTCCACTATTACCAGACATATTAATAGGTATGTTATATATTTAAATAAGAGAAAGTATCAATCTTCTACAAAAGTTTGAAGTATAGACAAAATAGCAAAACATCAAATAAGCTTCTGTCAGGACAATATATCTTTTATATCAAAATCTAACAAGGGTAGTAAGAGAAAAGCACACTTAAGGCTAAGCACTTTTATAAACATAGATGCAATAATAGTTCTAAATAAGATATTAGCTGATCAGCAGTGTATTTAAAAAGTGGTTTATGGTTAAACCGAATTTCTACTGGACATTCAAGAATAGTTTACAATTAGAAAATAAACTACCTGTAATTACTACATCAACAGATTAAAGGAGAAAATTATATTACAGTTCCAATAGATTCAAATAATTGATTAAATTAAACATCTTTTCATGATTAAAATAACTCACCAAACCACGGATTAAGGAAACTTTTTAACCCAATAAAGTAAGTATATCAATAAGGATCTCACGACAAACATGATATCTAATTGTTAAACATTAAAAACCACCCTTAGTTTAAAGTATGTTTACTATCACTACTTCTATTTACCACTGAAATGGAAGTACTAGAAAGTTCAATAATAAAAGAAAAATTAAACTTATAAGGACCAAAAGGAAAAAGAAAACTAACATCATCCACTGTCAGTCTATATACAGTTATATAATTATTTATATAGGAAATAATAAAGAAAAATTGGAATGCAAACGATCACAACTATTAAGAGTTAAACAGAATTTCTGTGCACAAAATCAATTTAAAAAGAAAGAACGGTTACAATCCAACACATCGATAACACAAAATGCTGACAAAGATATGAAGCAACAACTCTCATTCATTGCTGACGGGAATCCAAATTGGTACAGTCACTTTAGAAAACCGTTTATCACTCTCTTATAAAATTAAACATACCCTTACCATATGATCTAGCAATAGTACTTCTTCTTTGTCTTTATCCACATGAGTTGAAAACATGTCCACACAAAAATGTCAGTGTTTATAGCAGATTTATTCATAATCGCCAAAACTAGAATCAAGCAAGTTGTCCTTCAGTAGATGAATGGATAAACATACTGTTTTATACAATGAAATGTTACATAATAATAAAAAGAGATGAGCCATCAAGCCATAAAAAGACATACATGAATCTTAAATGAATATTGCTACATGAAAGAAACCAGCTGAAAAAGGATATTAACTGGATGATTCCAATTATATGACATACTGGGAAAGGCAAAATTATAGAGACAGTAAAAACAACAGTGGTTGCCAGCTCAAGGAAGGTGTGGAAAGGTGTTGTATAGTAGGAGCATGGGGAATTTTTCAAGGTAGTAAAATTATTCTGCATGATACTGTTATGGTCAGCACATGATAATATGCATTTATCAAAACTTATTAAGCTTTATAGAACAGAGTCAACCTTAATGTATACAAATGTTGAAAATTATTTCTGAGGTCTAGGAGATACCAGGATAGAATGCAGAATGTGACAAAACAATCTTATTGTATTCCAAATGTATTAAACAACCTCACAACAACTATTGACTTACATAACTTTGAAAATGAGTGGAAGTTGTTTTCCATGGAAGTGCTGGATCAAGAAATATATGAGCTTAGAGCACCTTGTAGTATCAGAAAGGAAGTGATAAAAATATTCCAAAATGATGGGGGTGTATCACATGAACACAAGAACCAGCTGAGAAAGCTTACAATGGTTAAAACTGGAAAAATTTGAATAGTAAAATACAGTGGTGTTCATTATATACTGAATAATAAAATCAATGTCTATGAGTTCACACTAAGTAAATAATTAGATAAATAAATGAGAGGAGGCAATATGTAGAATTCCAAATAATTTATGTTCTACTCCACCTTTAAGGAAGTAGAATATAACTTTTCTTAAGTGAGGATCTGCATATAGAAACATCCTTTCAAAGAGGAGAATATGGAAAGTGGGGGGAGGGGGTGATGTAATATTAGAGTACAGAAACCTAACACTGCCTCAGCCAGGTGTTCAATATAATCATCATCATTAGTGATAAGTCAGGTTGATAGTATATACCCTTGATATTACTTAATGCAAACGGCATTTTACCTTTATGATCTTCCTTTCTAGAACCCATAACACTATTCTAATCATGAGAAAAACTTCACATAATGTCTCCTAATTCAGAGACATTCTACAAAATACCTGACCAGTAATTCTCAAAGCTACCAAGGCCACCAAAAACAAGGAAAGTATAAGAAGCTGTCATAGCTAAGTGGAGGCCAAGGAGACATGATGACTAAATGTAATGTGCTATCTTGAATTGGATCCTCAAATGGAAAAAAATGGTATTAGGTAATAGTAAATGAGATTTGAATAAAGTATGAACTTTAGTGAATAATAATATATCAATGTAGTTTCACAAGTTATAACAAATGTACCATTCTAATGTAAGATGTCAACAATGGGGAAACCGTGTGGGATATATGGGGACTCCATATTATAGTCACGACTTTTCTATAAAACTAAAACTTTTCAAAGTATAAAGTTTAGTTAAAAATCAATGAATTCCTATATAACATTAATAAACAATTTTAGGGGTGAAAAAGGTATAATGCCTTTTCTATTACCCATCACAAGGGTCACTGACAACCTTCCTATAACAAAAGATAGGATAATAAGAGAAAAGCGTAACAAATTTATTTGACAAAGTTTTATGTGATGCGGGAGCCTTCAGAATTGAAGACCCCCAAATCCAGGGAATACTGTCTATTTTTATACTTAGGTTTAATGAAGAATAGACAGCCATGCAGAAATGTGATTGGACAAAGGGTATGATCTAATGGTAACAGACAGAGGAGAAACGGATCCAGCAAGGCTTCTCTGTTCAGATTCTTCTTGGCCTCTCTGTGTAGAATTTGTTCCTCCTAGGTATGGGGCAAGAACCCTGTCTCTGGAACTAGAGTCTTTAAGGGAGAAGGAAGAGGGTAACCTTCTAGGTTTTAGGGCTTGCTTTAGCAAAGAGGAGTTCTAGTTTCTATGACCTGCCATGGGATGAGGAATTTTGATAATTATGACTAGCTTTGGAGAAAAACAAGGATCGGGAGACAGGAGGGCAGAAGAAGATCAGAGAGGAGAAGATTAGAGAGACCTTGCTGCTGAGGCCCTTCCAATCCCCTTCAGTTCAAAGTTTTCAGCATACCAAGGTGCTATACTTTAGAGTATTGTGTTCTGAGCCCCAAAATTATTATAAAATGTAGTTTTCTACAAGGAGCAATTGACTATTGCAACAAATGCTATAATATACTTAGGAATAAATACCTTTAAAAGATTCAAGATATTTGCGGCATAAATTATAAAACTTCAGTAAAAGACATAAATTGATATGCAAATATGTATAGAAATCTGCAATGTTCATGAATAGAAACACTCCAGTTGCTAATGATGCTAATTATTGCCAAGTAAATCAGTAATTGCAGTGTATTTTCCATCTAAATCCCAACTGATTTTTGATGAAACTTTGCAAGCTGATTCTAAAATCTATCTGAAAGACTAGAGAAAAAACAATAATAGTAATAATAATAATAAAAGAATGTCAAAATGATTTTAAACAAGGAAATAAGTTATGGAGATTTTTCATACCATGCAAGAATGGTTAATTTGTGTGTGTGTGTGTGTGACATCGTCTACATATATGCATACTAAAAATAAGGGGGAAAACATGGGCATACTAATACTAAATCACAGTAATCGTTGATTTTTGATTTTTTTAAATGAAAGATGGAATAGAATCAGAGAGTAATACACAGACTTCAAATTCACCTCTTAGGTTTTATCTCTTTTAAAAAGGAGCAAATGTCCAATATTAAGCTTTGATAAGCTGCAGAGTGGATGCATAGTTATGTGTGCTATATTACTCCCTGTAGGTTTCTGTTCACCTAAAATATTTCATAATAAAAAAACAAGGCAAACTGATTCTGAGAAAATGGAAACCACACATACCATTTTGTCATTACATTTTGTCATTAAAGAAAGCAGATAAATAGAATGGCAGCTGAAGGAGGAAGTGGGGTCAAGAGAAATGTACTTATTTTGTTAAGTTTATAGAGCATATCAGTGCACTTATGTGAATGAGCCAGTAGTAAGTGAGAGGTTGCTAATGCCACAGAGAGAGAGGGCATCATTGAAAAGCAAAGTCTTTGAGAAATGAAAAAAAAAAAAGGATCTTAAACACATTTGGAGGGGCTGGGTTTTGATGATAGGCATGTAGTGCATTTTCTCTATATTATAGTATCTTATTGAAAAATTATGATTCAGTTTTTCTTTGTCCCATAATGCTTAGAGTGTTAAAGCCTGCTCAAACTCCTAAAATTGCCTTAGGTTAGCAAAGCTCTGCCCTGTATCATTAGGCGTGTAATGCAGCTTAACAGTACTTTCTCCAATGTTCCTGGTTGGTTCCCAGCACAGCTGTCTGGATCAACTGGAACAAAAGGTTACAACCTGGTTAGTGTGCTGAATGCCCAGTGGGCAGTTTGATTTTTTCCTGATGAACCTAATTTCCCACATTAGCAGGAACACATGGCATATTCTCCACAGCCTGGCTTTATGTTTAAATATGCACCACATGATATTGTGTGACACATTCTCTTCTTCTCAGCCTGGAGAAGCAGAATGCAAAAAGAGAATCGTCAAAAATGAAGCACCTTTTAGAAAGCCATTTTCTACTAGAAACAAAATAGAATACAGGTTTTAGGACATCACCTGTTCTTTTAAACTGAAATACTAAAACGCAATGTCTGTGGTACCATGTTAAGAGGTCTTAGAAACAGAATAGTAATTAGCTCACATGGGAAATTTAGGAATCATCTTATCCAAACCCATTAATTTCCATACAACCCAACCCAAGCCTCTCCAGCCTGTAGATACAAATGAAATTCCCTTTACACTCATATTCAAATTACAAAGGATTTCTCAATCAGGAAACAACATTTCCTTAAAGTATCCTCCAATTATTTTTGAAAACCCAAAAATGGTTCTCACAGGAGGCTTAAAATAAATTAGTCTTGAAGCTTTGGTCACCACTGATTTTCCTATCCTATTTACTCCAATTTTCATTGATTGGAACTTCCAGTTATTGACACTTAATGTCAGGAACGAGTCTAGCTAAGTAATTGAGCATGTGGGCTCTGAATCCTGTCTCTTGGGGTAAAATAATCCTTACTCTTCCCTAACCACATCATGTAAACAAGTAATTTAATCTTCCTACGCCTCAGGTTCCAAATCTTTAAATGGGGCTGTGCAGGGAAAAGATGCCATCTGCTTCAGAACAAAGGGAGGTAAACTGCTTATTGTGTTGTATACACAGTGGAAAGTTTGTTTTTTTTTTTTCTTGGAAAGTTTTTATAAGGGGAAGAGGAAATTTACTGTTGTTGGAACAGAAACTGAAGGAAGAGAGGGAAATGAAAATAATAAAGGAAATTAAATAAACTAATGCACATAAAATGTCTGATGCATATTCAATATATGCTTATTATTATTACTATTACTAGTACTAGTAGTAAAACTATAGGTAGGGAAACTGTTTTTATTATTTTCAGTTAATAGATCAGTGTCAAAGAAAGTACATACTTTACCTGAAAGAGTAAACACTCAAAGACTGTTTGCTATTTTTATTTATAAAACTGCTACATAAAGTTTTACATCTGTCATTTCTGATAGATTTCTGACACAGGAATGCCAGCAACAATACTAAGGTGTTCTTACCCAATCCCACAAATCTTCAAGGTGACAGAGCAGTGCTAGGACAGGAAGAGACAGAAGAGTAGCCTTCTCTAAATTTGTGACACATCTTGCCACCTGGCCCACAAAATCTTAAGCAGTCCTGCTGTAGAGTACTGAAGAGTGTTCTGACACTCTTGCTACGTGTTTTTTTGTCATGGTGTAAAATTTCAACTGCATACTAGTCTTCTTACTATTAACACATTTAATTTTTCAATGAGTCTTTTCAGCATCAATGATTAAAAGAAAGTGTATGCTTAATGGCAAATTAAATACTGAGTTTCTGTTTCTCAAGAACATTGACAAAGAACATGTAACTTACATAAAATGTTAGTGGAGTAGTAGTAATATAACTGACCACATGTTAACCAGGAGACACATATCTGCTGAAGAAACATCAGCATCTATCACACAAGTCAGTAGGTATTTTAAGATTATTATAATAGAGCCAATATGGCTGACTAGAAGCAGCTAATGTGCACCTCTCTCAAGGAGGAGAAAGAGCAGCGAGTAAATAATAGCTCTTAAACTGGAACATCCAGGTGGACACATTGAGATTTATCAAGGAAACGATGCGACTCATGGAAAACAAATAGCCACACAGGACAACTGCCCACCTGGGGATGGCACAGAGCCAGGGGAGGTCCCCTAACACGGGGAAATGGTGAATGAGTCAGAGTCCCCTGGGATCCACACTACTGCCATGGACCTTTACATCTCTGGGCTCAGGAGATCCCTCGTGAACTCCCTCTACTGAGGTCTCCAGACCCACACAGAGGGCTACGTGGAGTTTGGGCAAAGCTGCTGCTCAGGCACATGCAGAGTCCTGGGAGCATTGGATCCCCTGGCACCTCGGCACCGGTGGCTGCAGCTCTGGCAACAGAGGAGGCTAGCATGCCCCCAGGAAAGGGGCCAAATCCAGGGGCTGAGCAGTGATGGACTGCAGGCCTTGCCTCCACTGCATCTTTCAGGATAAGGCCCACTGGCCTGGGATGCTAGTGAGGCCCCCCTATCCCAGCCTGAGTTCTGGCCGAGAGCAGCTCTGCAGTTCCCTGGGATGGAACTCCCAGGGAGAGAGGCAGGCTGCCATTTTTGCTATTCCACAACCTTCTATCCTATTGCCCTCAGGATCTGGAGGGTGTGCAGTGATTAGGAACTAATGCAGACGCTCAGCAGTGTAGCTATCTCAAGGAAAAGCAGCCAGACAGTTTTTCCACGTGGGTCCCCAACCCCACTACTCATCACTGGGCAGCGCCTCCCGACCTGGCACCCCAACCACTCCTCTCCTAGGTTCTCAGGGCAGTAGCAGCTCTGCACTTCCCTGAGGCAGAGCTCCCAGAGGGAGGGGCAGGGCGCCATTTTACTGCTCTAAAGTCATGACTCCTGTTGCCCTCAGGAGAGAGCGTAGTGGCTGGGGAGTGACACAGGACCGCCCCAACCCCCGACCCCCTCCTCGTGCCGAAAAGCGCCTCAGCCATACTTACAAGTGGCTGGACTGTTTTCCACACAGGTCTCCACCTCTGCTATTTTTCACTGGGCAGTGCCTCTAGTCCCGGGCCTCCAGCACAATCACCCTGTCGCCACCCAAACACTTCAGTCAGAGGCAGCTCTGTGATTCTCTGAGGAGGAAATCCCAGAAACAGCCCACAGCCCCTCTGCCATTGCAGCTGCAGTGGTATTGCCCTTACTGCCCTCAGGATGGGGAAGGAACAAAGGGCTGGAACCTCTAGCACATCACAGTCACCATATGGAGAGGATCCAGTCTTTCTTTCTTCCCTGTGAGTCCCCACCCTCCACTTTTCACCAGGCAAGGCCTCTGTCTTGGGAACACAGAACAGCTGCCCTATACGCAGCTGAGCATTCCCACTGCTAGCGTCACTGTGCTTCCCCAAAAAGGGGCTCCCAGAGGCAAACGACAGCCCTTCTGCCACTGCTATGTCAGAAGTTCTGTTCCTGCTGCCCTCAAAATAGAGAAGAAATAAAGAGCCTCAGGGCTTCACTTGTGCTTCCAGCATGCCACAGTCGACATATAGAGAAAAGCTTTCACCCTTCACCAAGAAGGTCTCCCAGCTTGGGCCAGCAGTGCAGCCATCCCACCTCGTGGCTGAACATTCCCAGTACCAGCGGCTCTGCATTTTAGCTCCCAGAGGCAACCGAAAACCCCTCTTCCACTGCCACTACGGTGGTACTTCCCTTGCTGTCCTTGAAATAAAGAAGGAAGAAAGACCCTGAGTGCTTTAACCACACCTCTAACAAACCATAGCTGCCCTAAGGAGAAGAGACCACTCAGTCTCCCCCAGGAGTTTCCAGCACCTCCTGCTCGTCACCAGACAGGGCTTATTGGATTGGGCCCACAACATAGCCACCCCATTCTGGGTCGATCACATTGATTGGAAGTGACTGCATTTCTCTGGGGTGGAGCCTCAAAAGACAAGTGAAAGGCCCTCTGCCATAGCCACTGCCAAGGTCCTTTCCCCTGTTGCCTCCAAGCTGGGGAAGGAGCATAAAGCCTGAGCTCACTCCAGGGCTACAGTGTGCAGCTGAGGTGTGTTAAGCCAATATCTGCAGCCAGCACTCAAGTGGGAGAGGAGCCCACACCTTCTGAACACTGGGAAGGAGCACAGGTGCAAATGTGAGGAAATACAGAGGAGCTACATGGCTGAGCAAGAGCCTACCTACTGGCCATTATACTTAAGTGCCATCTACTGGATCATAGCCCAAATTTCAACATCAAAAATACTTCGCTAATATACCCACCTTGTGAAACCAAGGACAAGAACTTAGCTAAAAAATAAAGGCCCTGAGCTATGGCTCAGTCTTTTCTGAAAACATCCAGAAAATAAGTCAACTGACTATATTCAAATTAAACCACAGTTAAAGGAAAATCACCCCACAAAGATGAGAAAGAACCAGTGCAAGAACTCTGGCAGCTCAAAAAGCCAGAGTGTCTTCTTTCCTCCAAACGGTGACACTAGTTCCCTAGCAAGGGTTGTTAATCAGGCTGAAATGTCTGAAATAACAAATAGAATTCAGAATAGGGATAGGAATGAAGAACATTGATTTTAAGGAAAAAGTCAAAACCCAATCCAACGAATCTAAGGAGTATAATAAAATGGTACAGCAGCTGATAGATAAAATGGCCATTATAAGAAAGAACCAAACTGATCAGACAGAGCTGAAAAACACACTACAAGAATGTCATAATGCAATCACAAGTATTAACTGCAGAATACACCAAGCCGGGGAAGAATCTCAGAGGTAGAAGGCAGGTTCTCCCAACTAACTCAGTCAGAAAAAAAAAAAAAAAAGAATGAAAAAGAATGAACAAAGCCTGTGAGAAATATGGGATTATGCAAAGGGACCAAATCTATGACTCATTGGTATCCCTGAAAGAGGAGAAGAAAGCAAGCAATTTAGAAAACATATTCCAGGATGTTATCTATAAAAATTTCCCCAACCTCTTTGGAGAGGCCAATGTTCAAATTCAGGAAATGCCGAGAACCTCTGCAAGTTACTACACAAGAAGACCATCCCCAAGACACACAGTCTTCAGATTTACCAAGGTCGAACAGGAAGAAAAAATGCTAAAGGCAGCTAGAGAGAAGGGACAGGTCACCTACAAAGGAAACCCCATCAGGCTAACAGCAGACCTTTCAGCAGAAACCCTAGAATCCAGAAGGGATTGGGGCCTATATTCAGCATTCTTAAAGAAAAGAATTTGCAACCCAGAATTTAATGTCCAGTCAAACTAAACTTCATCAGCAAAGGAGAAATAAGATCTT
Organism: Hylobates moloch; assembly: GCF_009828535.3. Classification (NCBI taxonomy): domain Eukaryota; kingdom Metazoa; phylum Chordata; class Mammalia; order Primates; family Hylobatidae; genus Hylobates; species Hylobates moloch. Next base: position 95,337,728 of record NW_026652282.1, on the reverse strand, counting down.
TTTTAGACAAGCAAATACTGAGGGAATTTGTTATCACCAGACCTGCCTTACAAGAGGTCCTGAAGGAGAGCTAAATATGAAAAGGAAAGACTGTTACTGGCCAGTACAAAAACACACTTAAGTACATAGACCATTGACACTGTAAAGCAGCCATACACACAAGTCTGCATAACTAGCTAACAACAAAATGACAAGATCAAATCCATACATATCAATATTAACCTTGAATGTGAATTGGCTAAATGCCCCAAATAAAAGGTACAGAGTGGCAAGCTTGATGAAGAAGCAACACCCAATGGTATACTGTCTTCAAGAGACTCATCTCACATGCAGTGACACCAAGAGATGGAGAAAAAAATCTACCAAGCAAATGGAAAACAGGAAAAAACAGGAGTTGCTATCCTAATTTCAGACAAAACAGATTTTAAACCAATAAAGATCAAAAAAGACAAGGATGGGCATTACATATCGGTAAATGGTCCAATTCAACAAGAAGACCTAGAAACCCTAAATATATATGCACCCAACACAGGAGCATAAAGGAAGATCATAAGGAAGATTCCTAAGGGAGATTCATAAAGGAATATCTTAAGGAACTATAAAGAGACTTAGATTTTCCACACAGTAATAGTAGGAAACTTCAACATCCCACGGAGAGTATTAGACGACAAATCACTGAAGCAGAAAATGAACAAAAATATTCAGGACCTGAACTCAACACGTGACCAGATGGCCCTAATAGACATCTACAGAACTCTTCTCCCCCAAACAAGAGAATATACACTCTTCTCTTATGCACATGGCACATCCTCTGAAATTGACCACACAATTGGACATAAAACAATTCTGAGCAAATTCAGAAAAACTGAAATTATACTCATGCAATAAAAACAGAAATCAATACTAAAAAATCGCTCAAAACTATACAATGACATGGAAATTAAACAACCTTCTCCTGAATGACCTTTGGGTAAACAATGAAATTAAGACAAAAATCAAGAAATTATTTGAAACTAATGAGGATAAAGATACAACATATCAGAATCTCAGGGACACGGCTAAAATAGCATTCAGAGAGAAGTTTATAATTCTAAAGGCTCACATCAAAAAGCCAGAAAGATCTTAAATTAACCACCTAACATCACATCTAGAGAAACTACAGAAATAAGAGTAAATGAACCCCAAAGCTAGCAGAAGACAAGAAATAACCAAAATCAGAGCTGAACTGAAGGAAATTGAGATGAAAACACACACACACACACACACACACACACACACACACACACACACACACAAAACGATCAATGAGTCTAGTAGTTGGTTCTGTGAAAGAATAAATAAGACAGACCACTAACTAGACTAATAAAGAAAGAGAGAAGAGATCCAAATAAACACAATCAGAAATGGCAAAGGGGACATCAAGGCTTACCCCACAGAAACACAAACAGCCCTTAGAGTCTACTATGAACACCTTTATGCACACAAGTATGAAAGCCTAGAAGAAATGAATAAATTCCCGGAAGCATAAAATCTCCCAAGATTGAACCAGGAAGTAATTGAATCCCAGAACAGACCAATAACAAGTTCCAAAATTGAATCAGTAATGAAAAGCCTACTAGCCAGATAAAGCCCAGAACCAGATGAATTTACAGATGAATTCTAACAGATGTATAAAGAAGAGCTGGTAACATTCCTACTGAAACTATTCCACAGAATTGAGGAGGAACTCCTCCCTAACTCATTTTATGAGGCCAGTGTCATCTTGATACCAAAACCTTGCAGAGACAAAACCAGAAAAGAAAACTCCAGGCCAATATTTTTGATGAACATAGATGCAAAAATCACAAACAAAATGCTTGCAAACCAAATCCCACAGTACATCAAAAAGCTAATCCTTCACAATCAAGTAGGCTTTATCACTGGGATGCAAGGTTGGTTAAACATACACAAATCAATAAATGTGATTCATCACATAAACAGACCTAGAGACAAAACCCACAAGATTATCACAATAGATGCAGAAAAGGCTTTCAATAAAATTAAACATCCCTTAATGTTAAAAACACTCAACAAACTGGGCATTGAAGGAACAAACTTCAAAATAATAAGAACCATCTATGACAAACCCACAGCCAACATCATACTGAATGGGCAAAAGCAGGAGGTATTTCCCTTGACAATCAAAACAAAACAAGATATCCTCTTTCACCACTCCTATTCAACATAGTACTAGAAGTCCTGACTGGAGCAATGAGGCAAGAGAAAGAAATTAAAGGCATTCAAATAGGAAGTCAAACTACCCCTGTTTGAAGATAACATGATTCTACATCTAGAAAACCCCACAGTCTCAGCCCAAAAGCTCCTTGATCTGATAAACAACTGCAGCAAAGTTTCAGGATACAAAATCAATGTACAAAAATCGGTAGCATTTCTATACATCAACAACATCCAAGCTTAGAGCCAAGTCAAGAAAGCCATTTTACTTATAACAGTCACAAAAAGAATAAAATACCTAGGAATACAGCTAACCAGGAAGGCAAACATCTGTACAATGAGATTTAGAAAACACTGTTCAAAGGAATCAGAGATGACACAAACAAATGGAAAAACATGCCATGCTCATGGATTGTAAAACTCGATATCATTCAAATGGCCATGCTGCCTAAAGCAATTTACAGATTCAAAGTTATTCCTATCAAACCACCAATGACATTCTTTACGGAACTAGAAAAAAAACTATTTTGAAATTCATATGGAACCAAAAAAGTGCTCGAGTAGCCAAGCCAATCCTAAGCAAAAAGAACAAAGCTGGAGGCATCACATTTCCTGACTTCAAACTATAATACAAGGCTACAGCAACTATAACAGTATGGTACTGGTACAAAAACAGGCATATAGATCAATGGAACAGAATAGAGAGCCCGGAAATAATGCTACACACCTACAACCATCTGATCTTTGACAAAGTTGACTAGAACAAGCAATGGGGAGAGGACTCTCTAGCCAATAAAGGATGATGGGATAACTGGCTAGCCATATGCAGAAAATTGAAATTGAATTCCTTCCTTACACCATATACAAATATCAATTCAAGGTGGATTAAGACTTAAATGTAAAACCCCAAACTATAAAAACCCTGAAAGACAACCTATGCAATACAATTCTGGATATAGGGAGGAACAAAGATTTCATGACAAAGATGCCAAAAGCGATTGCAACAAAAGCAAAAATTGACAAATTGGATCTAATCCAACTTAAGCATTTCTGCACAGCAAAAGAAACTATCAAAAGTAAACAGACAACATACAGAATGGGAGAAAATTTTTCCAAACTATGCAACTAACAAATGGCTAATATCCAGTATCTATAAGGAATTTAAACAAATTTACCAGAAAAAAACAACTCCATTAAAAAGTAGCAAAAAACATGAAGAGACACTTCCTCAAAAGAAGACATTCATGTGGCCAGCAAACATATGAAAAAAATCTCAACATCACTCATCATTAGAGAAATGAAATTCTAAACCACAATGAGATACCATCTCATATCAGTGAGAATGGCAATTATTAAAAAGCCAAAAAATAACAGATGCTGCCGAGGTTGTAGAGACAAAAGAACATTTTTATATTGTTGGTGGGAGTATACATTCATTCAACCATTGTGGAGGACAGTTTGGTGATTCCTGAAAGACCTAGAGAGAGAAATACCATTCAACCCAGCAATCCCATTACTGGGTATACACCCAAAGGAATATAAATTATTCTATTATAAAGACACATGCACGTGTATGTTCATTGCAGCACTATTCGCAATAGCACAGACATGTAACCAACCTGCATGCCCATCGATGACAGACTGGATGAAGAAAATGTAGTATGTACACACCATGGAATACTATGCAGCCATTAAAAAAAGAACAAAACTATATCCTTTACAGCAACATGAATGGAGCTTGAGGCCATTAACCTAAATGAATTAACAGAAACAGAAAACCAAATACCACATGTTCTCACTTATAAGTGGGAGCTAAACAGTGAGTACATATGGATACAAAGAAGGGAAGAACAAACAATGGGGCCTAATCGAGAGTGGAGAGAGGCAGCAGGATGAAGATTGCGGAACTGCCTATTGGGTATTGTGCTTATTATTTGGGTGATGAAATAATCTGTACACCCAAACCCCTATGACACTCAATTTACATTTATAAAAAAACTGCACATGTACCTGAAACCTAAAAGTTAAAAAATAGGTTATTATAAAAGACAATAATATATGCACTGGTAAAGAAGGTATATTCACATACCATTCTATAAGACATGACGAATTTAGATCGAATGATTTTTTTCAAAATTGATTGCTTTAATTTTCTATTATTATGTATGTATAAAAATTGGCTTGGTAGTTGTGATTACACAGGCTTCATTAGCAGAAAAACTTCATAAACAGCAAAATATACCAGTTTTATATCAGTGTGGTGTGATCAAATGCTTCAAACAGAAAATCAGATTATTCCAATAATCTTCAGGGTTTTTTTTTTTATCCAATGGACAAATGGCAAGTAAAGCTTTAGGGAAGTCTTTATTTTGAAAATAAAATATCTAATATTTTGTTGAGCTCTCAGTAAAGTTTCAATATTGAACATAAAGCTATGTTTTATGATAATATAAACATTAGTAGAGCACAAATTACTTTTTTCTAAATTAAGAGACCTGTGAATCAGACATGTGTTTGCAATTGTGTTGGACACATAATTCATGATTTCATCCAACTAAGTTTCAGCATCACCAGGGAATTTCTTTGGAATGCAAACTCTTGGGCCCCATCCCAGATCTAATGAATCAGAAGCTCTGGCAGTGTAGTCCAGCAAGCTGTGTTGACAGCCTTCCAGCGTATTCTGATGCACATGAAGGTTTGAGACCATTACTATAGGTTATCTGTAAGCACTCCTTGGCTTTCCTCACAAATAGGTTTGGAAATTCTGGAAAAAAGATCACAGCTAACATTTACTGAGTGCCTACCAGGTATTAGGCTCTGTGTAAGTGCTTTAAATAGATTATTTCATTTCATTCTTTCAAAAAAATCAGAAAGATACTATTGCTACTCTCACTTCATGGGCCGGGGAACTGATATATCAAGATGGTGAAGTGCCACAAGGCCCATGACATAAAAAAAGATTGAGCTAGAATATTAATCCAAGCAGTCTCCCCAAATACTCCTCTGCAGCCTCCCTTTCTCCATTAGCTCAACAAGTCATCCTCAGAGTAAGACCAGCAAGAGAGAGAAAACTATAAAATGGTTCTAGTTATTTAATTATAAGTGATGTATTATGATAACTGTTGGAAAGCTGGAAGATGGAATTAGTTTACTTGGTCAAAGATAAATAATTCACTATGGTCATAAATACTACCCTTAACATCGATTTAAACATTTTTACAGGTTTTGAATGATTACTATTGAGTAGACACAGTTGGACTGTGATGTATTATGTAGAAGTAATTGTATGTTCATTAATTAAAGTGCCATAACAGTATTCTACATGATCTCTTGTATTCTTAGCCATCTTTGAGCCAAACTATGAAGCTATTTTGTATAAAATGAATATAGAAATTTTTATTCTGCAATAAAACATAAAAAATATACTCTTTGGCATTAAAATATTATCTGAGCTAATTTTTGTGAAAACAATGAAAGAAGCAAAAAAAGTACCACAGTTTCCAGAGTAACGTTAGAAAAAGAAGACATCTTCATTTTTCTTTGCATTTTTATCCCATAAGATGATTTAATTGCTCTTTCATTTAAGCATTTCTGCCTACAGCGTGGATCACAAACTTCCAAAGGCTGCTCATTCTCTGTGTAAGAAAATTCATTTTTATATGATGATGTTTTGGGGAATAAAATTAATTAATTTTATTACCTAAACTCACCCTTTTAAATTTACAAAAAAGTACAAGCAAACTTCATTGGACACTTTTTTTCCACTGAATAGGAGATATGCTCTATTCCCACCTGTACTTATGAGTTGCTGGAATGTAAACATTTATTCTCATAAAAAGTGGGAAATCAGTCCTTTTCTTCAGCTAATTAACTCATCTATCTGTGAAATTTTGATGACTGATTTAGTAAATATGCAGTAGATTTTTTCCAAACACTGTCTTTTAAACTAAATGAACCAATCTCAGCCTCAATATGATGCTGTTTGGTTGGAAAAAATAACAACAATAAATATAATAGATTTATCTGTCCTTATTTTTGGCAAACTTTTTACCTAAGGTGAAAATAAGAATGTTAAAACAGTTACAAATTTTAGTTATGGCATTTGTTTTTTTCTTTTTTGTTTTTGTTTTTGATTTTTTTATTTCAATACCTTTAGAGTACAAGTAGATTTTAGTTACATGGCTGAATTGTATAGTGGTGAAGTCTAGGATTTTAGTGTACTCATCATTCAAGTAGTATTGTACCCAATAAGCAGTTTTTCATCCCTCACCCACCTTCTACTCTCCCCTCTTCCGAGTCTCCCATTTTCACTATACCCCTCCGTATGCTTTTATGTTTAGGTCTCATTTATAAGTGAGGACATGTGATATTTGGTTTTCTATTCCTAAGTTACTTCACTTAGAATAATTGCCTCCAGGTCCATCCAAGTTGCTGCAAAATACATTATTTCATTATTTTTTATGGCTGAGTAGTATTCCCTGCTGTATATGTGCCACATTAGCTTCATCTACTCATCAGCTGATGACACTTAAGTTGATTTCATATCTTTGCAATTGTAAATTGTGCTGCAATTTAGTTCTTTGCGACATCTCCTTACTGTTTTCCATAGAGGTTGTATTAATTTACATATCCACCAGCAGTGTATAAGCATTACATTTTTACCACACCCACAGTAACATGTATTGGTTTTTGACTTTTTAATAATGGCCATTCTGGCTGGTATAAGGTGGTAACTCAATGTGGTTTTAATTTGCATTTCCCTGATGATTAGTGATGTTAAGCATTTTTAAATATGTTTCTTGGCCATTTGTATATCTTCTTTTGAGCAATGTTGATTCATGTCCTTTTCCCACTTTTTAATGAATTATTTGTTTTTTCTTGCTGACTTTTTTGAGTTCCTTGTAGATTCTTGAAATTAGTCCTTTTTTAGACGTATAATTTGCAAGTATTTTCTCCCATTTTGTAGGTTGCCTGTTTACTCTGGATTATGTCTTTTGCTTTGCAGAAGCTTTTTAGTTTAATTAGGTCCTATGTGTTTATATTTATTTTTGTTGCAATTGCTTTTGGGGTCTTAGTCATAAATTCTTTGCATAGGCCAACGTGCAGAAGCGTTTTTTCTATGTTTTCTTCTACAGTCTGTATGCTTTCAGGTCTTATTTAAGTCTTTAATCCATCTTGAGTTAATTTTCCTATGTGGTGAAAGATTGGGATCCAGTTTTATTCTTCTACATGAGGCTATCCAGTTTTCCCAGCACCATTTATTAAATAGGGTAGCCTTTCTCCAATTTGTTTTTGTATGCTTTGTCAAAAATCAGTTGGTTGTAAGTATTTGGCTTTATTTCTGGGCTCTCTATTCTTTTCCACTGGTCTATGTATCTACTTTTATAGCAGTTCCTTGTGGTTTTGGTAACTATAGCCTTGCAGTATAATTGGAAGTGGGGTAATATGATGCCTCCAAATTTATTATTTTTCTTCAGAATTGCTTTGGCTATTCAGGCTCTTTTTGAATTCCATATGAATTTTAAGATTATTTTCTTTTTAATTCTGTAAAACATGATGTTGGTATTTTGATAGAAATTGCATTGAATCTGTAGATTGCTTTGGGGAGTATGGTCATTTTCACAATATTGATTATTCCAGTCCATGCACATGGGATGTATTTCCATTTGTTCATGTCATCTGTGGCTTCATTCAGCAGTGCTTTGTAGTTCTCCTTGTAGAGACTTTTCACTTTATAGGTTCAATATGTTCCTAGGTATGTTATTTTGTAGCTATTATAAAAGCGACTGAGTTCTTAATTTGATTCTCAGCTTGGTCATTGTGGTATATAGCAGCGCTACTAATTTGTGCACATTGATTTTGTAACCTGAGACTTTGCTGAATTCATTTACCAGATCTAAGAGTCTTTTGGAGGAGTTGTTAGGGTTTTCTAGATGTAAGCTTATACTATTGGCAAAAAGAGATAGTATGACTTTCTCTTTTCTGATTTGGATGCCCTTTCTTTCTGTCTTTTGCCTGATTGCTCTGGCTAGGACTTCCAGCTCTATGTTGAGTAGAAATGGTGAAAGTAGGCATCCTTGTCTGGTTCTAGTTCTTAGGGGGAGTGCTTTCAACTTTTTCCCATTCAGTATGATGTTGGCTGTGGGTTTGTTGTATATGGCTTTTTAAATTTTGAGGTATGTTCCTTTTAAGCCTAGTTTGTTGAAGACTTTTTTGAAAGGATAAACAAAATTGATAGACAATTTGCTAGCCAAGAAAAGAAGAGAGACAATTCAATTAATCTCAATTAGAGATGCAAATAGAGCCATTACAACTGACACCACAGAAATACAAAAGATCTTTTGAGACTACTATGAATACCTCTATGCACATAAACTAGAAATCTAGAGGAAATGGATAAATTTTTGGAAAAATGCCACCCCTGCCCCAACAGCTTGAATGAGGAAAAAATAGAAATCTTGAACGGACGAAAAACAAGCAGTGAGATTGGATTAGTAATACAAAAACTGCCAGCCAAAAAAAGCACAGGTCAGTCGGTTTCACAGCTGAATTCTATCAAACATTCAAAGGAGAGTTAGTACCAATTTTACTGAAACTATTCCAAAACGTTGAGAAGGAGGGAATCCTCTCTAACTCATTCTACAAAGCCAGTATCATCCTAATAGCAAAGCCAGGAAAAGATGTGACAAAAAAAGAAAACTACAGACCAATATCCTTGATGAATATAGATGCAAAAGCCCTCAACAAAATATTTGCAAACTGAATCCATCAGCACATCCAAAAAATTTCTCCATGATCAAATGGGTTTCATTCCAGGGATGCAGGGATGGTTCAACATATACAAGTCAATAAATTTGATTCATCACATAAACAAACTTAAAAAAAAAAACCATTTGACCATCTTAATAGATGCAGAAAAAGCATTTCATAAAATCCAGCATCCCTTTAAGGATAGGTATGGCGTTTGAACACCATGTTTAATTTTTCAATTTCAAAGAATTTTAAAGCAATATTCCCATACTATCTTACAAATGATGGACTTTTTTGAAGGAATTAATTGTTCATGGAATTGAAAAGTGCATTATTTAATGTGTTTAGCTATAAGTAAAGTGTTCTTTTAAGTTTTATACATGGTTAATTTATTTTTCAATTTCAGCCATTTTATTATACTGAATTTAAAAATTTTATGCATATTTTTAAGAAGTCATATTGAAGTTTGTTTATAATCTGCAAATGTGAAAAAAACTCAAGCCATAACATTCTGCTAATAATAATCAAATGGAGAAAAAACATTTATTTATAGTTTCATTTATATTTCTTTATATGCTCTTACCTTTTATTCTCACTCATAAATTTTCCAAAAACACATACCATATATATTTGGCAAAGAAATAAAAAATGGACTAGATTTTGAAAGATCGCATGCCAATTCAGGTATTCAAGGTAAACATTCTGATCTACTGTAATTTATAATATTCAGACTGTAAGTGCCCCATGAATTACCAAAGGTTTCTATAGAAAGGAAATAAAAATTCAGGATTTATCTAGGGTACAATGTTTTAAATAAAATCAATTTAAATGTTAATTATAGGAAATAAATTTCAAGCAGGCTTATTCATACTAGTGTAATGTTATCTCTGCCTTGAGTTGTCAATAATGTAAAAGAATAGTAGCAATCGATTAATACCCAGCTATATGGACTTTCTTTATTATGAATTAGTTGTTAACTAGCTGAGTGACCTTGAATAATATAGACTATCTGATTCTGAGTTTCTCTAACCATAATGTTTCCATGATTTCAAGAAAATTAAAAACAAAAAATGTAAGATAGTTTATCCTGCTTTAAGAAAGCATAACTAGATACAAATTAAATTTACAAAGGAGATAAATTAGGGAGACATTGTTTACATAAAATTTTCACATTAACAAAAGTTTAATTCTAGGTTAACTTAAACATGATCTCCTCTGATACAGTTCAATATTTACACATATTATACATTGTAGAGGCCAGAATATAAGGGGTTCCATCAGAGCTTGCTTAGAAGTCAGAGATATCTGAGGGTGAAAGAGTAGGAGATATTTGTCATATCCCTATTATATGTCATAGAACATCAAATGTTATTAAAAACTTCCAATGATTCATAAACTGTTCAACCAAAGCATGCTTAAAAGCACATATAGACAGACACATACACATACACAAATAAATGCAAAAATTTTTTAGGGGAAAGGTGTGAGGATCAATGCTAATTTGTAAAACCAAAATATTATTTTGATAGACGGAATGTTATCTGCCTGAATTATTTCAGTAAAATGGCTGCCTCCAGAATATGTGCTATATTTAACTTTTTGCCACAAGTACCCATAAGATACCACCATGTAGCATGAATTTTGAGCACCTCCTTTTCAGATGTGGATATGGAGATCCAAAATGGCTAATGGCAAAATGGCAGATCAAGCCCACAGAGCAAAGGTCACCCATTTCCCCATTTTAAACACAATCTGAGGTTAGAAAATATTTGCAAATCCTATATCTAATAAGGGACATGTATCAAGAATATATAAAAAATCCCTTACAATTCAATAATAAGAATACAAACAACTCAATTCGAAAAATGGAAAACTTATCTGAATAGCCATTTCTCCAAAAATGATGTGTCTATAGACAAGTGGCACATGAAAAGATAACCAGCATCATTAGCCATGAGGGAAATGCAATCCAACTACCAATAAGATACCACTTAACGCCCATAAGGATGACTATAATTTGTAAAGTCCGATGATAACAAGTGTTGGTAAGAATGTGGAGAAACGAGAACCCTCACATATCACTGGCGAAATGTAAAATGATGCCTGTGCCTTGAACAACAGTCTGACAGTTCCCCCAAAATATTAAACATTGATTTACCATATGACCTAGCCATTCCACTTCCACTTTTTTTTTTTTTTTTTTTCATTTTTTAAAAATTATACTTTAAGTTCTGGGATACATGTGTAGAATGTGCAGGTTTCTTACGTAGGTATACATGCCAAGGTGGTTTGCTGCACCCATCAATCCATCATCTAGGTTTTAAGCCCCGCATGCATTAGATATTTGTCCTAATGCTCTCCCTCCCCTTGCCCCCCACCCCCTGACAGGCCCTGAGGTGTGATGTTCCCCACCCTGTGTCCATGTGTTCTCATTGTTCAACTCCCACTTATGAGTGAGGGCATGTGCTGTTTGGTTTTCTATTCCTGTGTTAGTTTGCTGAGAATGATGGTTTCCAGCTTCATCCATGTCCCTGCAAAGGACATGAACTCATTCTTTTTAAAGGCTACATAGTATTTCATGGTGTATATGTGCCACATTTTCTTTATCCAGTCTATCATTGATGGGCATTTAGGCTGGTTCCAAGTCTTTGCTATTATAAATAGTGCTATAGTAAACATACATGTGCATGTGTCTTTATAGTAGAATGATTTATAATCCTTTGGGTATATACCCAGTAATGGGATTGCTGGGTCAAATGGTACCACTTCCATTTCTTTTAGCTATTTACCCAAAAGGAATAAAAATATGTATCTGTATCAAGACTTATACATGAATTTTCATAGCATCATTATTTATAGCCAAAACATGGGGAAAAATCTAAGTGTTCATCAACTGAGGATGAATCAATAAAATGTGCTATGTCTGTACAATGGAATATTATCTATCAATAAAAAGTGACAAAGTACTGATACATGCTACAACATGAATGAAACTTAAAAACATGTAAGTGCAATAATTCAGACACAAAATACCACGTTACATGATTTTATTTGTATGAAATGTCCAGAAAGGATAAATATAGAGAGGCAGGAAAGATCAGTGATTTTCTGGTAGTGGCGGAGGGAACTGACTATTAAGTGGGGTGGTAGACATATTTTAAAATGAATTGTAGTGATGTGTTGAGCAACTTTGTAAATTTTTTCAAAATCATTGAACGGAGTATTTACAATGTATGAAGTTTATACTGGGTAAATTAGACTTTAAAATCACATTGTATATATATGCAAAAATACTGTAAAATATTTATATATAAATAAGATTTGTATTTGTAATATGGAATATTATAATACTTTTTTAAGCAAGTATGAAAATCTGTTGTTCTGTGTTCAGTATGCAGCATAAATCAATGCTATATTAAAATGCAAAGAATGATAATTTTTGTACTCTACAATAGATAATCCTCTTACAGTGTAGTGCTTGAAACCTTGGTAAAATTTGACATTTTTCTTCTTCGTAAAATTATGCACAGAACTTGTATATCTCAAAAACACTGCTAAAAGAAAATTTTGACTTACCTATAGATCAGAGAAGCAATTTCCAAAAATCTCCAAAAGAATTTAGCTCAAACAGGAACAATTACTGTCAAATGCAAGTAATCCACCCTTGAAAGCTGTTGCTCTAAACAGTTCAAGCCTGGAGAAGATATTGACAGTTCTAATCTCCAAAGACAGGTTGTTCCTTACTGATTCTATTTTGAGAAATAAAGTTAAATGACTGGGAAAAATTACTCAAATGTTATTTGAAGTAATTTTGCACAATTCAAGTTGATTAGTTAATAAAAGTAATTATGACAATGAAAGCTTTCAGTCAAATAGATTTCAGAACTTCAGACTAGAGGATTGCTTTTAAAACTTTACATTATCAAAAAGCAAATCCCACAGATGTTTATATAGTTTCTGCCTGTAAGAAACAAAATATTAAATACTAAAATATTTTTCTCTTCCTGTTATCTACAATGCCAGGAACATAATTTATTTAAATTGCATCCAGTTTGACTTTTGGAATAGCATTTAATATTTGTATCTCTTCCTGGTTTATAAGTTACATTAACATGCATGTATCAGTTAATATAGCAGTGTAGTGGTTACAGCACTTAGGAATCTAACAGAGCATCACTTACTAGTTATGTGTCCTTGTACAACTAATTTCACCTCTCTGACCTTTGTTTTATATATATGATATAACATTAAGATGTAACAAAATATTATTATGTGTGTTAAGTGCAAGGCTTATAAATATTAATTACTTTCATTATACTCCATACATTATATACAATACTGATATGGTTTGGCTATGTCCCCACACAAATCTCATCTAGAATTCCCATGTGTTGTGGGAAGGACCTGGTGGGAGGTAATTGAATCATGAGGGCAGGTCTTTCCCATGCTGTTCTCATGATAGTGAATAAGTCTCATGAGATCTATTGGTTTTATAAGGGGGAATTTCCCTGCACAAGCTCTCTCTCTCTCTCTGCCTGCTGCCATCCATGTAAGAAAGATGTGACTTGCTCCTCCTTGCCTTCCACCATGATTATGAGGCTTCCCCAGCCACATGGAACTGTAAGTCCAATTAAACCTCTTTCTTTTATAAATTGCCCAGTCTCAGGTATGTTTTATCAGCAGCAGGAAAACAAGCTAATACAAATACTACTTACTAATACACTGTGAGCTATTTATGACAGAAGTTTCAATCATAACCTATATTCAAAGGAAATTAATTATTTCCTCTGAGTTCCATTTCACTTACCTAAAATGTCCTAACATTTAAAAATATATACTATCTGTTTCACAATGTTGTTGTGAAAATAACTTGGAATCACATATGAAAAATGCCTGAAATATTCCCTTCAATGGAGTGAACACTTGAATTAAATTTTTTTGTTACTCTGAATGACTGAGGCAGGCCCTAAAGAATCTACATTGTAAGGAGTGAAGGCTGAAGCTTAATGGCAGCGAAGTTCTTTGGAACTAATGGTCATAGCAGCCAGGACATGTCTTGGCAAAAGTTAATGCTGAAAAATGATTGAAGGCTTCTGATGTTTTTGGAGGCTGGGCACTGATTTAAGTCATTTTGTGTAGCTATTTCCTCTAGTATAAAAATGCTTGCTGGTTTCAACCAGGTTCCTTTAGTTCCCTCATTATCTCCAGATCAGGGTTTCTCAACAGTGGCACTATTGAAATTTTGAAATTGATAATTCTTTATTGTAGAAGACTGTACAGTGAATTGTAACATGATGCCGGCAGCATGTCTTCCATGTCAGTGTAAGAATCAAAATACCAAATATCCCTTCAGGGACAAAATTACCAGTGGTTGAGAACCACTGCTCTACATGAATGTTTTTCAAAGTATAATGTGCATAAGAATCAATTAAAAGGCCCGTTCAAATGCATATTCTCAAGGCCCACTCCCAGCAATTCTAATTCAGTATATGATTCTGATGCAGGTACTCCATTGTCCACACTTAAGAAAAACTGCTCACCTTCTGCAAAAGAATTGGAGAAGATTGAACCAATGGAAAAACACTATATGGAATCTGAGTGTATTAGTCTTGGATCCTGGACCCCTAGCCTCCTCCTTTGGCCCAACTATTACCATTCAAGGAGAATAGACTTTTTTTCCCCAAAATATTTTTAGTACGTTTCACAGGTATATTTGTTTGGTGTTGCCTAATATTTTTCATTTCTTCTAATAGTATTCTGTACATTCTACTCTGCATTAAAAAGAAATTAAACTTTATTTGAAGTTGATAGCTCAAAGCCAACCTTCAAATTTGAGTGTTTTTAGGCAAAATCATCACAGTATTTGAATGTACATTAGTAATAGTTTGGAGAAGACATGTTATGATGTGTCTGAGAGGTAAAGATCACTCTTGTAGTCTCTGTTGATGGTCATAAACAAAAAAACAGAGCAAAGTTGGAGGACTTACATTTTCAGATCTCAAGGTCAATTATAAAGCTATAAGATAATGTGATATTGGCAAAAGAATATCTAAGCTAACCAATTGAATAAAATGGACTGTACATTCATTTATTCAATAAATGTTTATTTAGTATCTACTTTTTTCCACTCACTATTAAAAATTCTAGGGCTATATCACTAAACGCACTGTTTTAACAGAGCTTACTTTCTAGTGAGACCTGACAATAAACACATAAACAATTTAGAATGTAATTTTAGAGAATGAAAGTTTCTATGAATAAAAATGTAACAGAGTGAGGTGGGAGAGTGACCAGTGTGATTAGGGAAGTAATCTTAGACAAGATGACATTTGAGTCATGAAAGTGGTAAAACACTAAAAGATTTAATGCTGACATTGGAAGCCAGACAATGATTCTCATCCTATCTCTTTTTTGCACCATTGTACTGGAGTTCTTAGTCACTATGACAATATAAAAATAATTAAAATTATAAATATTGGGATAAAAATGTATTTTTATTCATATACCAATTATTTTTAATGTAGAAAATTAAAAGAAATCTCAGAAATATTGCTAGAATAAATAACGAATATAGCAAGGTCGCTGCTATTAAAGTCAGTATGCAGAAATGAATTGTATTCTATAAAAATTTAGAAAATACAATTTATAAAATATACAATTGTCACTGAAAATATTAAATACCTTGTGATAAATCTAGCAAGAAATATGCAAGGCCCCTAGGAAAAAAATTTGTAACTTGACCTCTAATTTATGCCATTTACAAAAAATAATTTATCTCGTTTATAGATCTAAATGTTAAGGATAAAGCAATAAAACTTATTGATGATTACATAAGAGAATATCCTCATAAGTTTGAGGCAGACAAAGATTTCTTCAATGGAATACAAGAAGTACTATTTAGAGTATTTAATGTACAAGAAGTACATTAAGGAAAGATTGATAATTCAGACTACATTAAAATTAGAAAATTGTATGAAATAAAGGGCCCATTAAAAATGTAAAAAGGCAAGGCACTAAGTAGAAAAATATGTTTGTAACCAATTCAGGTCTTGTAACCAGAGTATATAAAAACTCCTAATAATAAGAAAAAGACAAACAACTCAATGAAAATGGATAAAAGACATGCACAGGCATTTCACGAAGGATTATATCCAAATGGGTAATAAGCATATTGAAAAAGTGCTCAACTCAACTCTTTTATCAAGGAAATAGAAATTAAAACCATGATGTGGTAACACTAAAGCTCATCAAAATACCAATTATTGGCCAGCATGTAAGCAAAAAGAACTCTCAAACATGGCCCATGAGGTCGTAATGGAGTACGACCAATTTGGAACTCTATTTGGTAGTATCTACTAAAGCTGAAATGAGTATACCATATAATCCAGCTACAATGCTCCTAAGTGTATTCTCCACAGAATATATATTAAAAACATGTACAAAAATTCCCATACTCAGAGGTGAATATATGCTACATGGAATGGGAAGGTTATATAACTTGGGGGTGGTGGGCTCTGATTAAGAAGAAAACACAAAATTTTGAATGTAAGATTAGATACAGAAATAAGTATGTAACTAGGATAATTTTTTAAAATCACCAAAATTGCAGGAGGCTTTGGGATTCAGGCCTGTTTCTTCTGCAAGTTCTTTAGGCATTTGACCAGAAATGTTTTCCTGGGGCAGAACAAGATGGCTGAATAGAAGCCTACCCTATTCAGTCCCCCTGTTAGAACAGCAAAAGTTAACAACTAACTACACACAAAAAGCACCATCACAAGAACCAAAAAATTAGGTGAGCAATCACATGACCTAGTGTTAACTTTATATCACTGAAAGTGGCACTATAAGTGGGTAAGAGAGACAGTCTTAAATTGCTGATACCTCCCCTCCCCCATTCCCCTGAAGTGGCTGCATGGTGCAGAGAATCTGTGCACCATGCACAGGAGGGAAAGTGCACTGACAGGGAGACTTTACATTGAACTCAGTGCTGCCCTATCACAGCAGAGAGCAGAATTGGACTGTGCCCAGATGATGCCTGCCCACTGAGGCACTTTGACTGGCCCTAGCCAGAGGGGAATTGCCTATCCTGGTAGTCAGAGTCTGAGTTTCAGCAAGCCTCATCACCAAGGGCTAAAGTGCTCTGGGGCACTAAGTGAACTAGATGGACAGTCTAGGCCACACGAACAGCAAGTCTTAGGCAAGTCCTAATGCTGAGGTGGGCTCAGATCCAGTGGACTAGTGGGGCATGTGACCTACTAAGACATCAGCTGTGGTGGCTAAGAGAGTGATTGTGCCACCTCTCCCCTTCCCCTGGCAGCACCCACATGGTGCAGAAAAATCTGTAGGCTTGGGAGAAGAGCACCAGAGAAATCGGTATGCTTGGGAGATGGAGAGCACAGCAATTGTAAGACTTTACAATGAACTCAGTGCTGTCCTGTTATAGTAGAGAGAAAAGCTGTGCTGGGCTCAGCCAGTGCCCGTACATGGAAGAGCATTTGCACCAGAGCTAGCCAGAGGGGAATTGCCTATCCCAGTGTTTGGAGCTTGAGTTTGTCAGCAGGCTTTGCCATGACAAGCCAAAGTGCTCCACGGTACTAGGTAAACTTGAAGGGCAGTCTAAGGCACAAGGATTGCAATTCCTAAGCAATACCTAGTGCTAGGCTGGGCTTAGTACCAGTGGACTAGGGTGGCACATGACCTAGGGAGACATCAGTTGGCATGGCTAAGGGAGTGCTTGCATCACCTCTCCTCCAACTGGAAGCAACAAAAGTGACTCTTAATCTTCTGCTTTAAGAGAGGAGAGCAAAGTGTAAAGAGGACTTTGTCTTACATCTGTGATACCAGCTCAGCCACAGTAGGATAGGGCACTGGGTTGAGTAATCAGGCTCCCACTTGAGGCCATAGCACATGGATGACATTTCTAGACACGGCCTTGGCCAAAAGGGAACCCATTGCCCAAAAGGGAAATTCCCAGTCCTGGCAGCATGTATCAGTGCTGACTAAGGAATTCTTGGGTGCCAAATAACCAACAGTTATATGCAAGTAATATGCCATGGGCCTTGGGCTCTGAAATGTGCTGGCTTCAGGTGTGACCGAGCATATTCCCAGCTGTGTTGGCTATGGTGAAAGACTCCTTCTGCTTGAGAAAAGCAGGGGGAAAAGTAAAGGGGACTTTGTCTTGCACTTTAGGTACCAGCTTGGCAACAGTGGAGTAGAGCACCAAGCAGGTTCTTGGAGTCCCTGAGTCCATGTCTACACTCTTGGTCAGAATCTATGAACCTGCCTTAGGCCAGAGGGGAGGCCCTGCCCTGAAAGGTGAGTCTCAGGCCTGGCAGCAAAAACTGATTAAAGAGCCCTTGGGACTTAAGAGAACATCAGCTGTGTCCTGGCAGAACTCCCCATGGGCCAGTGGTTGTGGTGGCCACAGGAAAAGGCTCATCTACCTATGGAAAGGGGAGGGAAGTGCGGGAAGGACTTTGTCTTGTTGTTTGAGTGCCACCTTAGTCACAGTAGAATAGGACATAGAGTAAATTTCTAATAGTTTTTTTAATCCAATCCCTGGCTCCCAGACAGCATCTCTGGACACATCCAGGGCCTGGGAAAAGTCACCACCTCTAAAAGAGGGACTCAAACTGGCTGGCTTCACCACCTGCTGACTGTAAAGCCCTAGGACCATGAGTGAACATAAGTGGTAGCCAGGTAATAGTTACAATGGGCCTTGGACAAGACCCAGGGCTGTGTTGGCTTCAGGTCTAAATCAGGGCAGTTTCAGTGGTGTTTATGTGGTCACAGAGGTGTTTGTGTCCCTGAATCTCCAGTTGCAGATGGCTAAGGACAGAGACAGAGACTCCATTTGTTTGGGAGATGATAAGGGAGAAGAACAAGAGTCTCTTCCTGGTAATCCAGAGAATTCTTCCAGATCTTATTCAAGACCAACATGGAAGGACCTCAAGACCAACATGCATGAGCCTGCAATAACCAAAGTCTTACTGAGTTTGGGGCCCAAATTCAAACTTTGAATACCTGGAAAGCCATCCTAGAAAGGATAGGCACAAATAAGCCCACACTGCAAAGCCTGAAATAAACATCTAACTATTCAATATCCAGACACTGAAACACATCTAAAAGTATCAAAATCACTCAGGAAAACATGACACTACCAAATGAACTAAATAAGGCACCAGGGACCAATCCTGGAGAAAGAGAGATGTGTGACATTTCAGACAGAGAATTCAAAATAGCTGTGTTGAGGAAACTAAAAGAAATTCAAGAGAACACAGGGAATGTATTCAGAATTCCCTCGATAAATTTAACAAAGAGAATGAAATAATTGAAAAGAAGCAGAAATTCAGGAGCTGAAAAATGCAATCAGCATATTGAAGAATGAATCATAGTTCATTAATAGCAGAATTGATTAAGCAAAAGAAAGAGTTAGTGAGCTTGAAAAAAGCTTTTTGAAATTACACAGTCAGAGGAGAAAAAATAAGGGAGCACACCTACAAGATCTAGAAATAGCCTCAAAAGGGCAATTTAAGAATTTTTGGCCTTAAAGAGGAGGTAGAGAGAAAGAGAATTAGAAAGTTTATTCAAAGGATTAATAACAGAGGACTTCCCCAACCTAGAGAAAGATATCAATATTCAAGTACAAGAAGGTTATAGAACACCAAACAGATTTAACCCAAAGAAGACTACTTCAAGGCATTTAATAATCAAACTCTCAGAGGTCACAGATAAGAAAAGGATCTTAAAAGCAGCAAGAGAAAAGAAACACGTAACATACAATAGAGTTTCAATACATCCAGCAGCTGACTTTTCAGTGGAAATCTTGTGGGTCAGGAGAGAGTGGCATGGTGTATTTCAAGTGCTGAAGGAAAAAAACTTTCATGCCAGAATAGTACATCCAGAAAAAATGTCCTTCAAGCATAAAGGAGAAACATGTCTTCCCAGACAAACAAAATCTGAGGGATTTTATGAACATAAGGCCTGTCCTACAAGAAATGCTAAAGAGAGTTCTTCAATCTGAAAGAAAAACATGTTAATGAGCATAATGATCAATAAGAAATCAACTTAAGGTAGAAAATTCACTGGTAATAGCAAAGAGAAAAACACAGAATATTATCACTTTGTAAATGTGGTGTATAAACTACTTTTATCTTAAGTAGTAAGACCAAAAAATGAAGCCATCAAAAATAAAAACTACAACAACTTTTCAAGACATAAACAGTATACTAAGACATAAGGAGAAACAACAAAAAGTTAAAAAGCAGGGTGACAAATATCAAGTGTTTTATAAGTTTTCTTTTTGCTTGTTTGTTTGTGTGGTTATACATTGAGTGTTAAGTTGTCATCAGTTTAAAATGATGGTCTATAAAATAGTATTTGTAAGCCTCATGGTAACCTCAAATCAAAAATCATACAACAAATACACAAAAATAAAAAGCAAGAAATTAACAATACCACCAGATAAAAATCACCTTTACTAAAAGGAAGACAAGAAATAAGGAAAGAGGGAAGAGAAGACCAAAAAACAACAAGAAAAACAAATACAAAATGGCATAAGTATGTTCTTACTTTTTCTAATAACAGTACATATAAATGGAGTAAACTCTCCAATAAAAAGATGTAGAGTGGCTGAATGGATAAAAAAGCAAGACCCAATGACCTGTTGCCCACAAGAAACACATTTTACTTATAAAGATACACACAGACTGTAAATATAGGGATGGGAAAAGATATTCCATGCCAATGAAAACCAAAAAAAAAAAAAAATAGTGAGAGTAGCTATTTCTGTATCAGACAAAATAGATTTCAAGACAAAAACTGTAACAACAGACAAAGAAGGTCACTATATAATGATAAAAGGGTCACATCATCAAGAGGATATAGCAACTGTAAATATATATGCACCCAATACTGGAGCACAAAGATATATGAAGCAAATATTATTAGAGCTACAGTGAAAGATAGACCCCACTACAGTAATAGCTGGAGATTTCAACACCCCACTTTCAGCATTGGACACATCTTCCACACAGAAAATCAACAAAGATCAGACTTAATCTTCATTATAGACCAAATGGACCTAATAGATATATTTATATCTGTTAAGGTTTTTTCTGTCTCTATCTCCTTCAATTCTGCTCTGATCTTAGTTATTTCTTGTCTTCTGCTAGGTTTTGAAATTGTTCCACTTGCTTCTCTAGCTCTTTTAATTGTGATATTAGGGTGTCAATCTGAGATCTTTGTAGCTTTATATGTGGTGGGCATTTAGTGCTATAAATTTGCCTCTTAACACTGCTTTAGCTGTGTCCTAGAGATTGTGGTACATTTTCTCTTTGTTCTCATTGGTTTCAAAGAACTTCTTGATTTCTGCCTTAATTTCATTATTTACCCAAGAGTAATTCAGGAGCAGTTTGTTCAATTTCTATGTAATTTTGTGGTTTTTGACTGAGTTTCTTAATCTTGAGTTCTAATTTGATTGCACTGTCGTCTGTGAGACTGTTATGATTTCAGTTCTTTTGCATTTGCTGAGGAGTGTTTTACTTCCAATTATGTGGTCAATTTTAGAATAAGTACCATGTGGCACTGAGAAGAATGTATATTCTGTTGATTTGGGGTGGAGAGTTCTATAAGAGCTATTTATAACAAACCCACAGCCAATATCATATTGAATGGGGAAAAGTGGGAAGCATTCCCTTTGAAAACTGGTACAAGGCAAGGATGCCCTATCTCACCATTCCTATTCAACACAGTATTAAAAGTTCTGCCCGTGGCAATTAGGCAAGAAAAAGAAATAAAGGGACTTTAAATAGGAAGAGAGGAAGTCAAATTATCTCTGTTTGCAGGTGATACAATTATATATTTAGAAAACCCCACCATCTCAGCCCACAAACTCATTAAGCTGATAAGCAACTTCAGCAAAATCTCAGGATACAAAATCAATGTGCAAAAATCACAAGCATTCCTATACACCAACAATAGACAAGCAGAGAGCCAAATCATGAATGAACTCCCATTCACAATTGCTACAAAGAGAATAAAATACCTAGGAATACAGCTAACAAGGAATGTTGAAGGACCTCTTCAAAGAGAACTACAAACCTCTGCTAAAGGAAACAAGAGAAGAGACAAACAACTGGAAAAACATTCCATGCTCATGGATAGGAAGAATCAATATTGTAAAAATGGCCACACTGCCCAAAGTAATTTATAGATTCAATGCTATCCCCATCAAACTAACATTGACATTCTTCACAGAATTAGAAAAAACTACTTTAAATTTCACATGAAACCAAAGAAGAACATATATAGCTAAGACAATCCTAAGCAAAAAGAACAAAGCTGGAGGCATCACACTACCTGACTTCAAACTATACTGCAAAGCTACAGGAACCAAAACAGCATGGTAGTGGTACCAAAACAGATATATAGACCAATGAAACAGAACAGAGACCTCATAAATAACACCACACATCTACAACCATCTGATCTCTGACAAACCTCACAAAAACAAGTGATAGGGATAGGATTTCCTTTTCAATAAATGGTGCTGGGAAAACTGGCTAGCCATATGCAGAAAACGGAAACTGGACCCCTTCCTTACACCTTATACAAAAATTAACTCAAGATGAATTAAAGAATTAAATGTAAAACCCAAAACCATAAAAATCCTAGAAGAAAACCTAGGCAATACCATTCAGGATATAGTCATGGGCAAAGACTTCAGGATGAAAATGCCAAAAGCAATTGCAACAAAAGCCAAAATTGACAAATGGGATCTAATTAAACTAAAGAGCTTCTGCACAGCAAAAGAAACTATCATCAGAGTCAACAGATAACCTATAGAATGGGAGAAAATTTTTGCAATCTACCCATCTGACAAAGGTATAATATTTGGAATCTACAAGGGAGTTAACCAAATTTACAAGAAAAAAAAAAACAACTCCATTAAAAAGTGGGTAAAGGATATGAACAGAAACTTCTCAAAAGAAGACATTTATGTGGACAACAAACATAAGAAAAAAAGCTCAACGTCAGTGATCATTAGAGAAATGCAAATCAAAACCACAATGAGATACCATGGCATGACAGTCAGAATAGCAATTATTAAAAAGTCAAGAAACAACACATGCTAGGGAGGCTGTGGAGAAATAGAAATGCTTTTACACTGTTGGTGGGATTGTAAGTTATTTCAACCATTGTGGAAGACAGTGTGGTAACCCCTCAAGGATCTAGAACCAGCAATACCATTTGACCCTTTATTGGGTATTTACCCAAAGGAATATAAATTATTCTACTATAAAGACACATGCACACATGTTTATTGCAGCGCTACTTACAATAGCAAAACATGGAACCAACCCAAATGCCCATCAATGATAGACTGGATAAAGAAAATGTGGCACATATACACCATGGAATACTATGCAACCATAAAAAGGAATGAGATCATGTCCTTTCCAGGGACATGGATGAACCTGGAAGCCATCATCCTCAGCAAACTAACACAGGAACAGAAAACCAAACACCGCATGTTCTCAGTCATAAGTGGGAGTTGAACAGTGAAAACACATGGACACAGGGAGGGGAACAACGAACACCAGGCCCTGTTCACGAGTGAGGTGCGTGGGGAGGGAACCTAGAGGATGGGACAATAGGTGCAGCAAACCACCATGGCACACAATTACCTATGTAATAAACCTGCACATTCTGCACATGTATCCTGGAACGTAAATAAAAATAAAATAAAGAAGGAATGAATAAGACTTAGTATTTGATACCACAACAGGGTGACTACAGTCAATAATAATTTGATTGTACATTTTTAAATAACCAGAAGAGTATAATTGAATTGTTTTTAACATAAAGCATAAAATGTTTGAGGTGCTGGATAGACCATTTCCCATAATATGACTATTACACATTGCATTTCTGTATTAAAATAGTTCATGTACCCTCTAAATATATACACCTATGTAGCCACAAAAAAGAACTGCTCTCATAGACATGTTTCATAGGTTATGACTTCTCCTTTCTATACAGAATATTATACACATTGTAGCAACACTAGCCCTTACGGAGGTGTGTACAAGTGAGGAGACCTGAAGCTTAATCTTCATCATCTTCATGGTATATTTGCCTATGATCATAATAGCGTTATTCATGATAGCCAAATTTGGAAACAATTCACTATCTGTCAATAGCAGAACAGATAAATTGTCGCATATCCATATAAAAGAATACTATACAGCAATGAAAATAGACAATCACTACTACATGAAACAACATGAGTGAATCTCACAACCATAATGTGAGCTATGGAATCCAGGTGAAAGTTAATACTTACTGTATGATTTCATTTCTATACAGTTCAAAAACAGACAAAATTAATTTATGACAACAAAGTATGGATTGTAGTTTCCTCTGGGGAAGAAGAAAATGGTTAATTCTTGATAGGTGGCAGAAAAAGAGCTTTTGAGATGTTCTTGGTGTTCTATTTTTTCATCTGAGTATTGGTTATACAAGGTATTGGTTATACAAGTGTGCTCATTTGGTGATAATCCAACAAGTTGTACACTTAGAATTTGTATAATTTTCTTCTTGTACATTACACTTGAGTGAAAAGTCTATTAAAAATAGCATATAAAGTCAAGATATTATTAGTTTTTTTTAACATGGGAGAATTGGACAATCTCTAACATGGGAGCATTGGACAAGCTATGGAAACCTCTCCTCACTATATTGGCACTCTTGCAAAAGAGACTGGAACAATCCTGGGGGCTTGTCACTGTGCCATATATATGCATATACATTTATATAAATTTGCATTTCTTTTATATGTTTAGGAATATGTATAGTGGTAGAGAGAATTTTTATAACTAGTGAGTTGACATTAATAAGTTGCTTTAACTTGATTTTTGGAATTCAACCAATTTTGTTAAGCTAATTTGTATGCATGGAAATTGTCAGTATTTCTCTGGGTTTTAGAAGTTTCCTAATATCTTATGTATTATTTTACATACAAGTAAATATTGATGAAGGAAATGAGTATTAAAAGCTAGTAAAATCAATTTTTAAAGGCTATATTCAATGCTTTGAAATGTTATATGAAATATTCAGTCTGATGTAAATTGCATATATACTACTAACGGTATAATCAGGCTATTCATCTTTTAGCCCAAAACACAGAGCCAATGACTTCGTCTTCTGGCATGAGATCATTTCTTTGAATGAACATAAATGAAGTGTAAAAGATTATCATTACTGATCCTCATAGGATCTTTAATCATGAAGCAATCTGTAGAAGATTCACCGACCTTGATTTAAATCTAATAGAAGTAAATAGATTATTACAATGAAATATATTTTGAAAGCACTGGAAGTGCTCTATAATAGTCATATAGTGGCTTGCTCCAATGGGTTTTTAAAAAATCATTAAAATAAAAATTTATTTTCTCAGCCATTGTTTTAAAGTATATGAATATTTAACGGAGCAAGTGAAAATTAAATATCATTACTTACCTCTATTCAAAGACTTCCTTGTTGGTTTTTTGTGTTGATGATGAATCATGGCCCTAGAGAAAAGTGTATTAAAAGTAAAAAACAACACAACACAAAAATTTACTCCATTAACTTGATTCTCCCAGCCTCCTAGTCAGGATAGAAAGTGGGCTCATTACACTCAACCCAGGGAGAGATGTCTCATATAGATTTGTGGGGAGAAATGGTGCTCCACTATCACTGTTTTCCACTTAGAATAACAGACCTCCAAATTATTTGTGGATTACTTACAATTTCCCACGCCATAGGGTGCCTAACAAAGCATTTAATGACCTCAGGGAGCTGACCTCAAGGAGCTGGCATAGATTTTTATGAATGGGCCCTATACTGGAGATCGCTTTGACACAAAATTTGACACATTCTAAGAATAATAAGTAAGGTACTTTAGATTCTCTGAGAGAATGATGTTTTCTAGATTGAAGAAATCAGTTTTCCCAGTCTAACCCACAAATAAATAGTTTGATATCCCTCGTGTATTCCTGCCTAGTGGTCACTGTACCTCGGCATGAACACTCCAACATGCAACTCATTCTATTTGTGAAGACCTTTAATTTTTTGAAAATGTTTCCTTTGTTGAGCTGAAATCCGTTTCTATTTTAGTTTTTCCATCATTGAACCTATTTATATTCTCTGGGCAAAACAGAACCATTTTAATTCATCTTGCACATTACATATCTGTAAATATATAAAGAACTTTCTAGTTACTTCAACTACTTTAATATACTATGAATATTTTAGACCCTCCTTGCTTTTTGTCTGAACACATATTGGTGTGCCTTCTCTTCAAGAACAGGGCGTAGAAATGAAGAGTTTTCCATATGTGTCCATCAGGATGGAATGGAATGAATACATAATGTTGCTCATCCTAAGGTTTTTTAATTCTGCAGATGAAATTTTGTATCACATTAGGTTTTCCGATCACCTTTTTTTTTTTTTTTTTTT